>NC_136903.1:5634969-5727082 GCF_949606895.1 Notothenia rossii | reverse complement strand
GCACTACAGTAAGCGCAAGATCCTGACACGTCTGAAAAACATTCAAGTAAACATTCAACACTTTTAGTATTTCTTTTTTTAATAAACCACCTACTGTTTGGGTTGTCACTGTATATCTGTCAGAAAAAGCCATGGTACCATTTTTATATTTATTTATATAGATATTTGTATTTAAATCTCTCTCCGATTACATACCTTGACATTCTTAAAGGCCCGTCTAAAGGGCAGTGGTAGGCTACGAATCATTGGGAAAGAGTCATACAGCTGTGAAAAAAATAAAAAACCGATTAAGATTAAAATGGTACAGTTTATTTTTTATTTTTCATTATCATCTGATCATTTTAATTCACATGGTTGTCTGGAATGAAGTGAAGAGGTGTTAAAAGGACCGTCAAACGATGCTTAGTTGTCCTGACAACAGCAGATATAGCAACATTTTAGCATTGTTTTTGGATATTGTCAGCTTTGACATGAGTTTAAAGTAAGGTTAAAGAAAAGATCAATACAATATTTCATAATTTTTTTTTAAACTAATGCAGGGATGGAAATGTCCACCTGTTTCAGAAGGTCAAAATTAGAATTTCTCCTTCGAAACCATCTTCAAGACCTGACACTTCCATTAGGTTCAGTTGTCTTTTCTGTTTGGTTTAATTAACGAGGCACATTATAACTGGCAAACATCGATACAAAAGCATGCTCAAAAGCTTTTAGTCTGAAACACTGCCAGCTGTACATATTTTAGTCTAAGACTCCTCTAAAGGCCCAAACATGCTTTGGCTCACCAAAGCCCATGGTCCATTGGCTAACTTGGCACTATCGGTGAAGCACTTCACAATCACTCTGATGAACTCATCGTCATACTCGTAGCGCTGACCAAACAGGACCTGGCAGATGATGTTGGAGGCCGCGTTATGAAACATGAGCTGAGGACTATAGGATTTGCCTGAAAAAGACCAAATGTAAAAACGCAAAAATACAAAGAAAGATTAAACACAGCCACAGAAAATAATTCAACAACATTAATGGAAATGTATGACGTAAATCAAAATCCACTTTGTATTATAGTCATTAAGAATGTGTGGTGCCACTGATTAAGGTTAACCCTACCATACAAGGAAGGATAGTGAACCCCCGGATGACCTACCAATGCTCTTTTCCAGATCATCGGTAATGTATTTAATCTCTCCATGAATCCTCTCCTCCATGGAATTCTTCCCAAGACCAAAGTTCCTTAAAGTCATAAGAGCAAAGCGACGGTGATCCTTCCAACGCTGGCCATAATCTGCCAGAATTAATCCTATAACATGTGAAGAGGCAAAAAGAGCACAAAGTGTGAACTCACAGATCGCTGAGGCTTTTTATCAAAAGCAACTTACAAAAAGTGCATTGAACCCCGATTGAACCATGGAGCAACAAATAAAAAAACACAAGAATCCTGAAAGTATATTAAAGTGGACCCATTATGCTATATTGGAAAAAATATATTGTAGGGCCATATCTATACCATTGTAGCCATGCCTCATACTGCTCATACCCCTCTATTCCAGCCCTGTTAGAGAAACGCGGATTTTGGGTCCTTAAAAAAGAGGAGGCGGAGCTAATGCCTGATCAGAATTCTACCGGGGATAAAGTTAAATTCTGCTGTGATAAAACGCCATCCTGTTCTAAACCACATCAAGGATTATTTCTGAAACAGTATGGAGCTCAAATGCCTTTTCTCTTGCGGGTTTATCACAAGGTGAGTTCCTTTTTTATTTCCTGCTTTTTAAACACATGTGCTCTCCAGTACAGGTTAGCTCTGAGTGTTAGCGAGGCTTGATAATGTAAACAAAGACAAGATTACATCCAAAACACGTCAGGCATTGTTTCTGATAGCAACTTTCTGTGGGTCCGCCGCCGATTTGACGTCATATCGGCAGCAAGTCTGTATCCGCTCGTTGTTCCCCCGTTTCTAAAAGATTTGGGTACGGAGGAAAAAAGAGAGGGTTTTATTTTCTGACGCTGCGTGAGTTCCCTGACACATCGGGGACATTCATATGTATGAATAAAAGTGCATTTTGCATGATAGGTCCCCTTTAACTTTCAATAGGACAAAACATTGTCAGTGCAACCACATTGGCTTCAAATAAGCCAACCCTTTCTAAGTGCTAGGTACAGAAGTGAGAATTATATATATTTTAATTAATTAAGCAGGTGGATTTTCAGTCTGCAAATGAAGATCTGTAGACCTGTATGTGTTCTGATATCACTGGGAAGCTTTTTATGCCATTTTCAAGCCAGGATAAAAACAGGTGTTTTTTCGTTAAGGGGGCCTTCGTCCTAGTCACAGTGACGGAGTAAGGATTTGATTGGCTGAGGCAAAGCAAGTGCACATGTTGTAGGAAGTACCGGATCCATTCATAGCATTAGCTTCTTAAAACAGACAGGGCAGCCACTGGTAACCATTGAAGGAAGCAATCGAGCGGTGTAGTGTGGGAACTTCAGTCTTGCAGCATATTTAGGAGGCATAACATCAGATCATAAAAATCAGATGTAGGGACGGCTGGGAGCATACATTAAGCCAGAGAAAAGTGAGAGAGGGAGTGAAGATCATGTCACACAAGTATAGTATTAGAGGACATATGTTAGTCGTGTTTGGATAAGCGGAGAGAGTAGGATATGAATAAGGTGGGGGCTACAAAGAGGTTTGAGGTAGAGCAGTTTCTGGTGAAAACAAAGGAAGGCGGTGGCCAGCATTGTAAGAAGGTGGGGAAATTAGACAGTGAAAGTGCAAAGGAGGTGAGAAGAATAAGTAAGTCAGATGTTACAGTCACCGAAGGGCCGGTTTTCAGGGATGTCAGATAGGATGGTGTCTAATTCCACCGAGACTTTCCCCAAAAGAACAAGGATTCAATCGGTAATTAACTGAAACAGCGTTAAATTAGAATGACGAAAGATCCCCTTCATTTGGGGAAAACCAATTCACCAGTGCCGCATCATCCAATGTCACAAATAGGTTCATCACTGTCAAATGTTTTTGAGCCTTTACAAATCTGCCCTATGTGATATCATGTCTGTTTTACCTTTTCTCTCAGTGCTGTCGTTGACAAACAGATCTTGTGGTCTTCCAGCAAAATCAATGCCCTTGGTCACTATGGCATCCTTCATGGCCTTCATCCCATTGATGACAACAGCTGCTTTGGTACCGAGAAACACACTGTACACATTTCCATAGGTGATCCTCAGCTGGGGGACAACAAGATAACATGTCAGTGTTTTCAAAATACATACATAAGATTTTTTTAAGCAAAGTAAAACAAAAACATATTTATCCACTCATTTCCATCTTTAACGGTTCACATGGGAAATTTGGTTTGCAGCATGTCAAACATACAGTAGACAGCCGGGAGCAGACTAGTCCGTCAGCAAATGATGCAGCAATGTTGTGCATTGCGTTGGTTGTGCTTATCGAGATTACAACTAAGACTTCAGCCGGCACATTCATGGACTACTGGGGCGGAATTTAGTTTGAACTCCAGACATTGGTACGTAAATGGAGGATTCTGTTTTTTAAATTAATTATTTGATGCATTGAGCACCACAAAACGATTCCCCTTTAACCTACAATGTGTGGCGAACTCTTTGGCAGTAGAAATCCCATAAGCTCGTCCCAAATATTGACTTATTACTATAGGTAATGTATAGAGTGCCACAGTGACGCGTCCTAAAACCCGGAAGTAAACTCCTTCCGGTTCCTTCGACAAAAACGCAATGCAATTTCTCATTATAGGATTTTGGAAAATAGCTGGAAATAAGGTCTGTGGTAGAAACACATTTAAGAGATGGATCACGTTTTGTTCAGCCGGATAATCTCTACATGTCTACCCTACTTTTATAATTTTCTAATCATAAATCTAATCGCCAGAAGCAAAATGCTAACGTTATGCTATAAACGAACTACAGCAGCACGACTTCAACGTCACGCCAACTTAAGATCCATATTCAAAAACACAAATTCAAAATTGTACAAGTTGAAGCCTTTGTTTGAACAGTCTGCAGGAGGCAGGTACTTGCTTTCAATCAGAACAGGGGCAAACAAACTTAGAGGAGTGTTTACGTGTTCGGTTTAATGACGTAAACCGGCCTGGACAACTTCTGTAGTCCTATTCAGCCACTTGTTAGCAACCATCGTTTTTCAGACACGTAAACTCTTCAAAAATCACCAGTGGGGTCACTGCTGATGGATTTAATGTCGTAGAACAAAACGTGATCCGTCTCTTAAATGTGTCTCAACCACAGACCTTATTTCCAGATATTTTCCAAAATCCTATGGAGAAATTGCATTGCTTTTTTGTCAAAGGAACTGGAAGTGGTAAAATGCTAACTTATTTCCGGGTTCTAGGACGCGTCACTGTGGCACTGTATTGAAGTGTAAGTTATGAAACGCCCAATATGTATGACCTGTACCACTGGTTGGCTATAGTCCAAGTGCACAGAAGGTTACCCCTGTACACAGATAGGCATGGTGTTATGTAATCTATACACTGGAAAGTTCTGTATAGAGTGCACTGATTTGAGTGGCTTTCACATGTATTGTACACTAATAGCCCAAATATTTTATTCATAGTCTCATAGTGCAGCACCAGTAATTAGTCTTAGAGTGCAGCACCACAGTAATTCTTGAAACTCACTAGCAGGAAAAGCAGCACAGTGGCCACAAGTCTTGAACAAATCCAGACAAATGTTAAGTACTATTTACAGTTCAAACCACTATCCCAGAACGATTTAAAGCATTGGAAGCACAATATCATTTATTTGATTGTGTGTTTCTTACCCTCTCAAAGTCCTTCAGGGGGTTATCTAGACTCAGTTCCAAAATGTTCCCAAGTATTGGAAGGGGAGAGGGTCCCGGTGGAAAGTTTTTGGGCCTCCGGGATTTGAGTCGAAGTAGGATGAAGACCACAAAGACACATAGCAGGAGGATTGAAGCAAACATGGTGGAAGAGGCAAGCCGGTTGACTTGCTTTAAAAGTGAAGCTCAGCGCTTAGCCCTGCCTCTCCTGGATGTGTACTTTGCACCCCTGTGTTAAAGGTGAATGAAAACAATGGACAGAATCTGGTTACACACTTTAATAGGGCATAGGTTCTGACAAGTTTTAGCAGGATTCATCCACAGTAAATTGCCTGTTCATATGCTGCTAAATAAGCTCCTTGAAAAGAGAGAAATTAAGTCAATGAGTTGAATTGGTGGCTCTGTCCTGAGGAGCCCTCTGGACACTGTGGAGTTGGTGGGGGACAGGGGAGTGATGGCAAAGCTGTAATCACTATTGGACAATATATCCCACCCCCTCCAGGAAACCCTGTCTGCACTGTTCAGCTCCTTCAGTGACAGACTGCTTCACCCGCATTATTCTAAGTTTTTTTTACAACTGTGAATTCATGCAAGATGAAAAGAAGCGGATTAACATCGACTATCGAATAAAATATTACATATATAATATTTCATTAGCTGGGCATGCTTGGCATATATGCTCATATCTGAGTATTTGATAACCATCAAGCCACGCCATAGAATATATAGCATTTTATCATTGAAAATGTATACAAAAGTAATCAGGGGAAGTCAGTAGGAATGGGCCTGATGCTGAATCTTAGACCGACTGATGTAACAAACAGTTTTAATCGGATCGGATAGGAGGGCCCCTTGTTCTGTGTAAGGCCCCTGAAGGTCATGGCCAGCACCGCTCAGAGATTTTATTGTATGCGTTCAGGGTAAAGGCTTCCACGTCACAGGCTACAACACACAATAGGGCTGATAAATTAGGATTTTATTATCCTTACAATCTTATAATTTTTTTATTACATGTACAGCACTTTGGCTGGACCAAAAATCGCTTTTAAATGTGAAATAAAACTTGATTTGATTTGATTTAGTTTGCCCTTGTCATACCCAAAATACGTTGACTCTATTTACATCTGCTCAAAGAACGCTGATATTTTGGAATATGTTCTGAATGTGCGGAAATTTGTGAACATAAACTGAAATATTAAGAGCTATTGAAGTCAAGGGAGTAGGAATTTAGTACTACACTTATTACAAGTAATTAATTTGCATTTGAATATGTTACTTCGTCAAACAAAAGACAGGAAGAGTGTGTAGACATACATGTGTGTTGATTTAGCAGCGGAGGACTTATATTTGAAAGCACAGAATTCCTAAGAGCCTTTTGGCATAAGCCCACTCCATTATATATTTTTACTTTGTCAACTGGCGCATGGATTGGGTGTTTTTATTTGCAATACTAAGACACGAACATAATAGATTGGGTTAGATAAAGACTTGCTCAAAATGTTCTGCAGGCAGGGGCAGGTCTCAGAATGATTTGGTGGGGTGTCCAATCTGGGGAACAGACTCAGAGCAGGGTGGCACATTTCAATAATTTGTAAAAGAAGCAACTTCACATGAACAGTTTTAAAGATCCAGACAGGAACAATGCTTGGATATGGTAACATCTGGGGCTTAACCCAGCCCGACTATTGTACATTCGAAAATGTATACTGTATCAAAAGTGTCCAACACCATGAAATGTAAATAATGAATTAAAACTGTCTGGACCAATCTACTACCCGAACAGAAACATATGGATATACTGTAGGTTACTATATAAAAAGTGTGCAAATCAATTTAGTATCCTAGCCATGTGACCTCACATCCTGTCCGGGGGCGAGGGGCATAATCCCACATGAAGATTTTTTTTTAAATATTGAAGTTAAAGGCATCAATCTGGTGCACTTTGAGGGCCAAATTAAGAGATTAGATCTATTGATACATCTCTCAACACCCATTATGAAAAAATAACTGTAAATATTTCAACAATTAAACAATCATTAGAATATGGCGACAACCAATAACAAAACATAGCTCTCAGGAATACTTGCACTAATGTCACATTCATGTTTCTGCTGATTGTGGTTTTTGTTTTAAATATATTTATTACCTAGTACTTTTTACTACGTATTAGTTAGTTTGCACCCTTCTATCTAGGCCCTTTTTGTATCCTGTTATACTGTATGTCACACTGTGGCACTGCAAGAAACGCAGTCCCAGGGGGCTGTTAGATTAACATTAACATGCTTATTGTAGTTGTAAGTGCACTGCCTTGCGGCCTGTAGCACCGTCCTTGATGGAGCATACAGTATGTGTGGGCTGGACCTGTATTTGACAGGAAAGGAGTGAGCAGAGAGTAGTTGTCGATTCTTGTTCTGTTTTCTGTGAATATCTGCCTCACCCTCTCAGACTTTGAGTTGCGCGCGCTACTAAAGAGACGTGTTACCATGGAAACCAAACAATGGTGTAGCTGTATTAAAGTCCGAGTGGAAACAGTCGTGTGTAAATCTGATTTTGTCAGAAATCGGGAGAAATGCGGGAGAAATATGACCCCGGGAGGAAACCGGGAGAGGGCAATGAAATCGGGAGTCTCCCGCGAAAATCGCGAGGGTTGACAAGTATGCTTCTTACTGTGTTTTATTTTTTCCACTCGTACTATTATTTTTTGCTTTAGTTCTGTTAAAACATAAGTATATTTTAGGCACTGTGTGTTCAGTTTCCAGAAGAAACTTAGAAAAGTTATTGAAAACTGGTTTATAGTTAGTGACTGAGAAATGATTAGATACATAAATCCTCGTACTATGACTCATCTCACCTACCTGTGAGGCACAAATCACCGGAAGACGCTCATTAACGGAGATCTGCATACGTAAACGTTGCCTATATTTGCCAAACCACACATTATTTCTTATTTCTTTTCTTGTAAGATACAATTTGGAAAACCGCCCATTAAAGTATAGATCTTACCTTTATGTCGTCGGTGGTAAAATATTGTTTTCATCGCGTGGAGAATGGGTTTAGTGTTGCCATTATAGGGCTCTGGTGTTGCCCCTTGTAGCCTACGGGCGGGGACCCACACACTCTTTCGAGGTTATTTTGTATGCTTCGTCCGTCCCAGGCTTCTGCTGCTCTCATTACATAAGATGTTGTTATCTAGTCTGTGAGTTAACTCGAGGAAAACTGGAATGGCCACACAAATTTATTTGTGAGGAACATATGTGGAAAAAGTAGCCTACTAATCTATTGTAAGTAAAAGTCAGCAACCAAAGTAATGAGTTATTATGAACAAGTTAATGTTAGAAGAAGTAGCATTAGGTTGAGTTATGTTATTTTCAAGCACAAATGGAAGATATATTCAATGAACTAACTACTATTGTTTGAAATGTAATGCTGTTACAGAACCAAGTATATGATGACAGACTAGTAAACATGTAATTCCTGTTTATCCAACCAGCAAATTAATAAAGCTTTTGAGGGGGTTATCGGCTGATCTCCCTCATGTTATCTATGTCATCTAACCCCAGAATTGCTCCTGTATGTCTTTGGTATTGACGTTTAGAGGCTTTGGGTACAAGTGTCAGCTTAATAACATGTAAGGAAATGTGATTTAAAATAGGTTTAACACACAACAAAAGCACAGATTGCAAATTTGGGCAAAAATGGGCAGCGGTCGTGAAATCCATAGGGACTTGGCTTGGAAACCGGAAGGAAGTGCTACCGAGGTGTCCCTGTGCACGGCAGCCCACAGCTCCTAACAAGGGTGGCTCAAATTCAGAATGTACATGTCCCCTCTGTGGGACTAAGGGTATATATATATACAAATGAACAACCATTTCAATATCATTTCACCAATGTAGACGTATATGAACCATCACTGCATGATTCGGTATGCACAAATGTTCCGAAAGAATTTTCTGCTGGTAAAATCATTTAACTTTACCCTCTCCAGGTCCGCAATAGGGTTCTCCAGATTGAGCTGCAGCAAGTTCCCAAGGATGGGGAGTGGTCGAGGGCCTGGAGGGAAATCTTTGGTCCTGTGGTTCTGAAAGAGGAGCGATAGGATCAAAGCAGCTCCCAAGAACCACAGATGCAATCATGATGAAGTTCTGAATCTGATTAATTTTCACAGCCTTTAAGTTTGTCTCTTATATCGTGTTGGCTTCATAAGCAACACAACCTTTGCACATCATGAGTCCTGAAAAGGTGTTGCATAACCATTCATTTGCCCCTAAAAAGCCTGCAGCAACAAACAGATTAGTCCAAACATCCCAATTCATTACTGACTCCACAGATAAAACAACTTCAACTTTAGAGACGTGTCCATCGGAAAATGTCCTCATTGCCCTCCGTTATTATGTGATCGATCTTTCATTATTAGTTAACAGCTGAATCAGGTGGTTGAGCGGTCGTCCATCAATCGGTAGGTTGTGGGTTTGATACCCATCCCTTTCGATCCTGCAGTCAACATGTCCTTGGGAAAGATCCGAGCAGGTTGCACATTGTTCGGTATAGATTGGTGTGAACGTATATATTGTAAAGACTGGAAAACACTATAAAAATGTAATTGATTTACCATTTAAATGTGGTACATTACTTTGTAGGTACCTGTTATGTCATGATCTGTCAATGTTCCGTTTTATTTCGAAAAGTGTTCACCCCTTGTGTTTTTATTTAACTTACAGTCTTTGTGTGTACCCGCCTGTTTGATTACCTGATTCCATTCACCTTCTGCCCTTCGGTTTTTCCTGCCCTTTCACGGTGTGTCTTGTCCTTGTGATTCGTTTTGCATGTATTTAAGTTCTAGTTTTCTGTTTGTCAGATCCTTGTTTATTTTTCATTGGAGAGCTCTGTTCTGTTTTTTTGTCCTTGCCCTGCTCTGCTCTGTTTGGCCTGCATACCCTGTCATTAAAAGGTGTTTTTCTGTTAAATCTTTGCACATGCTGCATTTAGGTCCAGCCTGCTCTGTCACGTTGGCTTCCATTTATTTGCAGGCCTTAGAATATCATAACCTAAAAGATACATCTCGAGTATGATACAGGATTTGTAGAAAAAGTTGCATGAGTTTGCAGAAACACTGTTATGTGTGTATTGTCCCTTACTAAACCCAAATTCCTCGACTTCATCCTGTTCTCTACAACGTTTGCATATTCTCTGCCGCCTTCACGTCAGGTGGATTAAAGTCTCTAAACGACCAATAAATAAGAATATCAGTGTCTTCATCTGAACACCTAATCCTAGGTATTATTTTACATGCTGGGAAAGGCTCCTCCATCCAGTGACTATGAATAGAAATAATAAAATAGAACAAATAAACATGGTTCATGTGCATGAAAGTAAAATATTTATTTTACTGCAGAGGTTGTTTTGGTTCTGTGTCATGAAGTCTGTTTTTGAGACGCTCACCTCAACTGTTACAATACAATAGCTCCCTCTAGTGGGAGAAACTGATAATGAATTCATTCATTTTTTGCATTTTTCCTTTCTCAAATTTGCACGTGTGCTTTGTGTTATTTGACTTGCTTTTACAGGTCTTACAAGATATATTTCTTACCTCCTTTTTATCATGTGCATATCCAGTTGTTGGAATGGGCTGCCAATCTATCGCCATAGACTGCAATAAGGGCAGGAAAGTATTTCTTTCAGATAATCTAATCCTTTTTTTCTTCTTACCCAAAGAAATGCACCATTCTAAACTTTCATATATTTGTGAATTGATATGACTGCACATAGTCCCTTAGCAACTGTCAGTTTTCCTTAGCAACAGACTGTTAGCAAAAATAAACAAACCTTTGGAATGGCCAAATTGACCAATCGGAATCGAGCATTCAACTACGCTGTGGAATGAAGCCTGCGGTCTTCTGGTTTCAGGCTCTGCGCCATATTTTGGATCCTGTTCTCATTTGTGAAATCAACCCAGCGTTTGGTAATCCAGCTCCTCCCAAACATGTTGTAAAGGTAAAGGCTTTGTAGGAGAGTCACCTTCTTTTTCACCAAATTGGGATAATTATTATGTAATGGACCTGTTTTTGTGCACATAGCCGTTACGTTGTTATGTTGAAACACTAAACGGTTGTAATTATGCCATGAGCCTTGCCCAAACTATAAAAACCAACCCTTTATCAAAAGCAAACGAAACTCTGTGGAGTTTATAATCTTCTTTAATTTATTTTTCATGCTTTTTTCCCCCTTAATAATAGAAACCAACATGTCTTTAATACCAATGAATGAGTCATGGTCAGAACACAAATGTTTATGAATGTCAGCAGAATAAAGCACACCGCTACCAACAGTTCCAGGTAATCATATAAATTGCTTTCATTTTTGCTGCGTTGAATACTATAACACTGAGATGAAGAGATTTTGTATAATATGTAACGTGCTTTTATCTGCCCTGTTCATAGGATTTATATAATGTTAAGATGTGTCTTATCTCTAAAGTGTGAGTAGACCAGAGGAGGGAGACGTACTCAGATGTTGAACTTCATTAAAAGTAGAAATACCAGAGTGTAGGAATACTCTGTTACAGTAAAAGTCATGCATTCAAAATGTTTCTCAAGTGAAAGTAGAAAAGTATTCTCATCAAAATATAGTTAAAGTATAGCGACAGTAAAAGTAGTCATTGTGCAGATTGGTCCATTTCAGAATAATATATATGATATGTTTTATAATGATTGATCATTAAAGTGTTCTCAAAGCTGGTAAAAGTGCAGCTAGTTTGAATGACTTTGTATACTGCAGGGCAGCTTGTGAATTTACTCCAGGTGGAACTAAAGTCTGATTTAACACTTGATTATATTTCACATCATTCATCCACATCTGTGAAGTAACTAAAGATATTAAATACATGTAGAGGAGTAGAAGTACAAAGTAGAAATACTCAAGTAAAAGACCACTTTAAATCAAACCGCTCATCAACCGCTGTTGTCCCTTGAATGAGCATTCGTGAGATAGCAGGTAAATTACAGATGTAATGACGGTGAGATAGACATGATGTTCGGTCTCTTCTCTCCGTCAGTGACTAAGCGGTGCTCATCAGTGGAAAGTCAGACTCAGTCTCTTTTACCACCTGGACTGGGATCAGCAGCTGTTTCCTCTCGCTGCAGACACAGTGATTGTGATGATTTGTTGCTGTCAAACATCATCAAGTAGCAATCCCCTTCCCTTTAGACGTCGGTTTTGAAAATACTTTCACATCTACATCACTCCAGCTCAGAGAGTTTTGTTTAAGTCAAACCTTTTAAGACCTGACCCCTGACACAACTCTTCTTCTGCTGCAGAGAGTTTATATTGGGAATTTGGGATGATATATATAATAGCGACCAGTGTACCTCCTGGGCACTGCCAAATTGTTCTTGAGCAAGGCACCGGACCACCAAACTGCTCCCAAGGCGCTGTATATTTGCTGCTTACTGCATATAATAATACGGGTTAACTGTGTGTGTGGTGATTTGAAGAAGATGTAACTTAAATCCTCAAGATCCTTTTTGAAAGAGTACGTTCTTTGTTTGAGACTTATGGCGCATTTCCACTGCAGGGCCTCACTCGGCTTAGTACGGTATAGTTAGGCCATGGTAGGCCAGGCTCACTGTATGCTGCGTTTCCATTACAGTTTAGTAGCTGGGGCAGTAACTATAGTAACTCAGTGTAGGCGGAGCCGTGACGTCCTCTTCAATGCGAAACACAAAACCAACATCAGCTGTTAGCTTTTTGCCCTCAGAGCTCACAGCTCCTTATATCTGTTCAGAATCTTGACAAAAGTTAAACAAGTACAAACCACAGACTGTCTGTGTCATGGAGAATACAGTCGCTGGTTTATTTATGTCTGAAGGCCGTTGTTGTGAGTGTGGACGGTCGGAGCATACTGCGCAGAGTTCCCGTTAGAATATGTGTTCGCCGGTCAACATGTCCGTTAAAGTTTAATTCTTCCGGACAAAATTTGAAAAGTGCCGGTCAAAGGTCTTCTTTGTTATTTATTGTGCTTTAAAACAAATGTATATGATTCGATATTAAACAAACTAATAATAGAAGATTAACTACATTATTCAAAAGTGTACAGTAACTTATGATAACACAGGAATAATAAACGGAGCGCTCTCTCCCTCTCCTGACAGCCCGTCAGTATCATGCAGCTCGCGGATCAGTAATGAGTGACCCGACACTAAAACTAAACATATCTATAACTAGTTACGGTAGTTTGAGAGGTAATTAAAATAGCTACTTGTGATATTCTAACCTGAAGTGTGTGTTTTGTTCCGCTCACCGCTGATCATGCAGAGCTGCGTGTCGACTCGTCAGATTAGACTTTACTCGCGTTTATGTCCATATCGATCAGATCCAGCTAGTTCTAGCTAATGATAGGACTACCTTCTTATTAAAAGACACCTAACAATAAGCGTCGCTATGCAACCGGGTGAGGCCACAAAGTATAGCGCAGCATTATGCATTTGTTTACATGCCCACCGGAACCCCGAGGGATTACCAACAGATCAACGCACAATCAACCCATACAGGAAATCTCTTTCTCCACATTAAGTGTTACGGCCCGTCCACACACAGGCATGAAAACAATCTTTCAAAGCTTCGCCCATTCACTTGAATGGGATGACGTAGAAGATTTGTAATCTTCGCCCAACTGCATTGTGGGGAGCGGAGCATGGCTTTGCAAGCATCGCGAGCATCAAAAGTTGAGCAATGTTCAACTTTTGATGCTCCCGATGCTTTCGAAGCTGGCATCAGCCAATCAAATCCCGTTTATGCAAATCCCGCCAATACAAGCGCTAGCCAATCAAACTGCGTGCAAGCTGGGAGAGCCAGACCGCAGTTCATTTCTTCATATTCCAAACGAGAAATTACGGTAGCAAATCACCCGGTTCTTTACGACCAGAACTATTTACAGGGATACAAACCAAAGGAACCAGGCATGGAGGGAGGTGGCAGAGACAGTGGGTGAAACTGGTAGGTTTTTCGCCTGTTTGGGGAGTTTATATCCAGTTTACTTTGTTTTAACATTGCTATTGCTTTGTATGTCGGGGGCGGGAGATTCATGTGATTGGTTGTTGGTCGCGTTGCTCGCAAAAAATCGCCAAGCTTCAGACACGCCCAGCTTCAAGATTTTTCAATATTTTTTTCATGGCTGTATGTGGACGGGCCGTTAGACATTAGAATGGACTATTCTTGTCTGTCACATACTCTTTTGTCTGTCACTTAAGTGGCGCAAGTTGCGCAACTGATGCGGTATTGCGCTAAGCGGAAATTATTTTGACCGTACACTTTGACCAGACAGATTTAGATTTTGCCGGTCTTCAGCATATTTTACGGTCATAGTCCGGTAATTACCGGCTAACGGGAACTCTGATACTGCGTTAGCTTAGCAGATCTCCATTCAGAAAACACGCATTTTAAAAGGTGTTTCGCCTGCCGTCTGTCTGCAGACTTGTCAAATCATTCATTCATGGTTTTTACTAACCAGTATCAGTATGTTGTTACTTCGGCATCATTTTGAAACGTGTATTACAATTAAGTCACGGTCAAAAAAATGCGGGAGAAATATGACCCCGGGAGGAAACCGGGAGAGGGCTATGAAATCGGGAGTCTCCCGCGAAAATCGGGAGGGTTGAGAAGTATGGCTGTAGCCCCCTTGCCAGCGATTCTCTCTCTAGTTTAGCATACTCAGCCCGACTCATCCTGGTTGTTGGTCCGGAAACAACCTTGATTTTATGGGGCCAGAAAAACTTTGAAATAGTACCCGCTAGCCGGTACTATGCCAAGTGGAAACGCAACCAAAAACGGGCCGGGCACGGCTCGCTTAAACCGCGCCGTAGTGGAAATGCGCCAGAATTTTATTTATTTACCTGTCATTCAATCAATAGATATTTCTAATCTCATTTGAATTGTTTTGGTTTATTTTGCAGCTTTTTTGAAGGGTCTTCCACTTCCCCATTAATCGGAATAAACTTGAAGAAATTAATTATTTTAGAATAATTCAACAATACTTATTTCTAACCCAAAAAAAAAAGGGCAAGCAACGCACCATTTGTATAATTGTTCACTTGTTTAAATTTGTCATGAATTGTCTGAGTCAAACTATTTCTCATCTAGAGCTGGCAAGAAGACATTGTTAAGTGGATTGTGTAGTTCAATGCTCGTACATTGTTAAATCTTGTAGCTTTGCTTACTGTGATCTCAATTTCATTTTTAAAACTCTCTGATCTTTATTGTAGTGGATTTGTATTGTGTGTTGATGAAAGCCAATGACCATCAGTGGGCGCTGACTGTTTGCACACTCATCAGATGTCCTGAGGAGTTGCAGTATTTCAAAATCTCGTCACACACATCTGCAGCTGAGACACATTTCTGACCGTTTTTACACAGCCAGATTTCGGATCAAATCTCACGCATTGCACTCCAGCGTGTCCTTTCCACAAACAAACCCTCAGGGAAGCTGCTGCTGTCCTCATATGCCCCGGCCACACACACACACACACACACACACACACACACACACACACACACACACACACACACACACACACACACACACACACACACACACACACACACACACACACACACACACACACACACACACACACACACACACACACACACACACACACAATGCAACAGGTTTGTTTGCCTGTTGGGCAGTGTGTCACTCATAATCTGTGTTGTATCTCATACCTATCTTGTCTCATCTTGTGTTTATTACTACCTTATATTTTCTATCTAGGCAATTCCCTGGAAAGATTAGATTAATTTATTTGCAACTTCTTGGAATATAATCTTGCAGAGACGCTGCACATAAAACCACAAGATTAAGTAAGTAAGTAAAACTTTATTTATATAGCACCCTTCTCAACACGGATGTACAAAGTGCTTTACAGTACAGTACACAGGACACAAGATGTTGCAAAACAAGCAAAAGTCATTCACTTAATTTTCTGAGCTCTCAGGCTTCCTTTCTCTCTTATGTCGCCTCACTCCTTTTCAAATGTCCAGCATGTGTTAGTGCTTCAGGGTTAGCACTGTGATCATTTCTCAGCCACACTGCGGTGAACGGATGGTTTTACAGTTCCATATCCATCCTCTGTTATGAAAATATTATATTTATTTGTTTAATAAGTCTAAAAAATATCTTAGTGTAGATGGCCCCTGCTATAAGGAGCTAAGAAATGCTATCTATCTATCTATCTATCTATCTATCTATCTATCTATCTATCTATCTATCTATCTATCTATCTATCTATCTATCTATCTGTCTATCTATCTATCTATCTATCTATCTATCTATCTATCTATCTATCTATCCATCTATCTATCTATGCCTCTATCTGGAAATACAGCTAGCCAACATTCGCTATCTAATTTCCTAGTTAGCTAACTTTACTACCCCTCTAACAAGCTAGCTAGCGAATGTAAGCTATCTATCTACCACACACATACACACACACACACACACACACACACACACACACACACACACACACACACACACACACACACACACACACACACACACACACACACACAAATCCACATCCAACATTATCAGAGGAACAATCTGAGTAATTTCTGGCGGCTTGCTCTCTCAGCTGTTACTGCAGTAAACATTATGAAGCGTGCTATGACATAGAGAAAGAAGAAGGCGGGCAGAGGTCCATCCCTTCACAGATGTTCCCCACCTCCCCCCCCCCCCCCCTGGCACACCTGGTACTCCGTCAGTCGGTCACTGCACTTCAAAAGAATAGATCACTTTTACCACATCTGTTTCAGACAATGAAACACAACAGAGGGAATCTGTGACGTCGTCCTCTGTTGAATCTGTCTCAGGTTTGTTGCTCTTTGCTGTTTCTATGCGCTTCATTTCCAGGGGATCACTCATTAAAATTGATGACATCTTTTCCTCGGATAGTCTGTCCACATCACTGCTCATGCTGTACTTCTGATCACTCCATTTAATTCCATTTAACTGTTTCATAAGCAATACTGATGAATAGAATACTTACTTTTGAACGTTTGTCTATGTATCTTGTGCTGCTGCAACACACATGTTTCATACCAGGGAATCAATCAATCAATCAATGTTTATTTATATAGCCCAATATCACAAATGACGACAGCCACGAGTTGAAATCCAGAACTCAATCAACCTTTTTATTTTATTTGATCTTATCCTTCAGGAACCAGAGAATAAGCTACCTGTGAATACGCTAAGGCAAATTAAATACATTATGCAACATAAAGTTTAATCTGTGATTTTACTGGCTCTTAAAACTGTGGTTTATTTTACACAAAGCGTCCTCAGATAAACAGTTTATGAGCTCTTGAAGGTTTCCAATAAACACTTCAACACGATGAGGATGACACAGCTGAGGGAAATGGAGCAATTCATTAAACAAAGAGCTCTTTATTTTGCAACAAAAGAATGCATTTTTATTTTATTGTTTGTGATTAACAAGTTAAGGAATTAAAGTATCTCGGGGTCTTGTTCTCGAGTGAGGGAACAATGGAGCGTGAGATGGGCCGGAGAATCGGAGCAGCGGGAGCGGTACTGCAGTCGCTTTACCGCACCGTAGTGACGAAAAGAGAGCTGAGCCAGAAGGCAAAGCTCTCTGTCTACCGGGCCGTTTTCCTTCCTACCCTCACCTATGGTCATGAAGGATGGGTCATGACCGAAAGAACGAGATCGCGGGTACAAGCGGCCGAGATGGGTTTTATCCGCATGGAGACATGTCCCAGTAGAGACACTACATACTGATATACACCTGAACATCAGCAGGAGAGGACTCTTTAAAGTAGAGACACTACATACTGATATACACCTGAACATCAGCAGGAGAGGACTCTTTAAAGTAGAGACACTACATACTGATATACACCTGAACATCAGCAGGAGAGGACTCTTTAAAGTAGAGACACTACATACTGATATACACCTGAACATCAACAGGAGAGGACTCTTTAAAGTAGAGACACTACATACTGATATATACCTGAACATCAGCAGGAGAGGACTCTTTAAAGTAGAGACACTACATACTGATATACACCTGAACATCATCAGGAGAGGACTCTTTAAAGTAGAGACACTACATACTGATATACACCTGAACATCAGCAGGAGAGGACTCTTTAAAGTAGAGACACTACATACTGATATACACCTGATCATCAGCAGGAGAGGACTCTTTAAAGTAGAGACACTACATACTGATATACACCTGAACATCAGCAGGAGAGGACTCTTTAAAGTAGAGACACTACATACTGACATACACCTGAACATCAGCAGGAGAGGACTCTTTAAAGTAGAGACAATACATACTGATATACACCTGAACATCAACAGGAGAGGACTCTTTAAAGTAGAGACAATACATACTGATATACACCTGAACATCAACAGGAGAGGACTCTTTAAAGTAGAGACAATACATACTGATATACACCTGAACATCAGCAGGAGAGGACTCTTTAAAGTAGAGACAATACATACTGATATACACCTGAACATCAGCAGGAGAGGAATCTTTAAAGTAGAGACACTACATACTGATATAAATCTGAACATCATCAGGAGAGGACTCTTTAAAGTAGAGACACTACATACTGATATACATCTGAACATCAGCAGGAGAGGACTCTTTAAAGTAGAGACACTACATACTGATATACACCTGAACATCAGCAGGAGAGGACTCTTTAAAGTAGAGACACTACATACTGATATACACCTGAACATCAGCAGGAGAGGACTCTTTAAAGTAGAGACACTACATACTGATATACACCTGAACATCAGCAGGAGAGGACTCTTTAAAGTAGAGACACTACATACTGATATACACCTGAACATCAGCAGGAGAGGACTCTTTAAAGTAGAGACACTACATACTGATATAAATCTGAACATCATCAGGAGAGGACTCTTTAAAGTAGAGACACTACATACTGATATACACCTGAACATCAGCAGGAGAGGACTCTTTAAAGTAGAGACACTACATACTGATATACATCTGAACATCAGCAGGAGAGGACTCTTTAAAGTAGAGACAATACGTACTGATATACACCTGAACATCAGCAGGAGAGGACTCTTTAAAGTAGAGACACTACATACTGATATACACCTGCACATCAGCAGGAGAGGACTCTTTAAAGTAGAGACAATACATACTGATATACACCTGAACATCAGCAGGAGAGGACTCTTTAAAGTAGAGACACTACATACTGATATACACCTGAACATCAGCAGGAGAGGACTCTTTAAAGTAGAGACAATACATACTGATATACACCTGAACATCAGCAGGAGAGGACTCTTTAAAGTAGAGACAATACATACTGATATACACCTGAACATCAGCAGGAGAGGACTCTTTAAAGTAGAGACACTACATACTGATATACACCTGAACATCAGCAGGAGAGGACTCTTTAAAGTACATTAAACCTTCTGAGCTACATGTCTCTGGTAAAACAGCACAAGGATATTAAAGGACTAATCTAAAAGCCATGGTTGTACTTTCCTGAGTTGGCCCTGCTTCTTTATCCTGTTTATGATGTCCTTCTCTGCGATATGAGCTGTTGTGACAGATGTGCAGATACTGTACAGCGCAGCAGCAGAAACTGATTGACTGACAGTTTTGTTTTTGTTGCCTGTCTGCTGCAGAAACCATTTCCTGTAATGTATGAGATTGTAATCTTTTGATTTCCTTTTTCATTAGGAGTGACTTTATCTAACACGTAGGTAGTGGAAGATGAGAGCTCTGATCTACCTCTGCAGACGAGAAAATACGGAGCCAGGTCTGGTAAACAAAAAGGTGACCAAAGGTGGAGTCTAAGGAAACAATATGGTGTCACATTAGGAAATAAAAAGTTAAGAAACAACATTATTGCTTTTATGTTGTAATACAGGCCTTTGTTTGTATAGTTCCTTACATCTTTTATTACTCTCTTTTGTCTAATCCCTCAAACACACACACACACACACACACACACACACACACACACACACACACACACACACACACACGCACACACGCACACACACACACACACATGCACACACACACGCGCACACACACACACATACCTGTATACATCACTTCATGGGACACTACATTGACTTACATGCATTTCCTGGAGACTTATCCTAACCTTAACCCTAACCAAGTCTTCACCCTAAAATGAATGATTCCCCTCATGGGGGCCTCCATTATGTCCGAGTCCCCACACGTGACTGTGTGAACAGATGTAAGTCCCCACAAGTATTGTAATGCTAGGCACACACACACACACACACACACACACACACACACACACTGTTTTTGGTTTTTGTTGGTCTCCATGTATATTTTGTCATTTGTTATTTGTCTTTACTTGTAAATGTACCTTACTGTCTTCTGTGTACCTGTGACACTGTACTTGTATGCACTTGTCTTGTAACTCCTATATCACCTCTTAAAATGAAGGTTTAATATCACATTGTTCAGTTAACTTACATTCAGCATCAACAAAATACTCCTCCTGTTTCCATGTCACCTTTTATGAACCTGTCTGTCGTTATCTCTTAATGATCCTGCAGCATATTGGAGATGCACCGCTGAGTGATGGAGGAAGCGCACTTTTAATCACCACGCCCTGCATAAACAGCAGGTAACGAGTCCATCTGCGGAATGAAGCAGCGAGGGCTTCTGATAGGTCAACAGCATCAATCAGGGTTTACTGTCCTGGTCAGCAGTTAACCAGCGGGGTTATTGACCCTGCAGGTGATAAATAACCTCGAGTGGACCTGGTTTAGGGGGGACAGTGACGGTCAAATCAAGACTGAGTGCTCCTCCCTGATCATCCCTCACTTTTGTCAGTGATGTTTTACTCTTTTAACTTTCGATTCAGCAGAGGTGCGAAGTAGTGGAGTACAAATACTTAGTTACTGTACTTAAGTACATTTTTCTGGTATCAGTACTTTACTCCACTACTTATTTTTCTGACGACTTTTTACTTTGTCTTCTTACATGTTGAACACAAATACCTGTACTTTCTACTTCTTACATGTTGAACTCAAATACCTGTACTTTCTACTTCTTACATTTTGAACTCAAATACCTGTACTTTCTACTTCTTACATGTTGAACCCAAATACCTGTACTTTCTACTTCTTACATGTTGAACCCAAATACCTGTACTTTCTACTTTTTACATGTTGAACTCAAATACCTGAACTTTCTACTTCTTACATGTTGAACTCAAATACCTGTACTTTCTACTTCTTACATTTTGAACTCAAATACCTGTACTTTCTACTTCTTACATGTTGAACTCAAATACCTGTACTTTCTACTTCTTACATGTTGAACACAAATACCTGTACTTTCTACTTCTTACATGTTGAACACAAATACCTGTACTTTCTACTTCTTACATGTTGAACTCAAATACCTGTACTTTCTACTTCTTACATGTTGAACTCAAATACCTGTACTTTCTACTTCTTACATGTTGAACACAAATACCTGTACTTTCTACTTCTCACATTTTCCAAACAGGCTGGTTCCTTTAGTTTGAATGTGTGTTTGGTGGCGTGATCATTATTATTTAGAGTCATTGCGTGCCTATTGATTTGAGCACGATCCGTGTATCCATCATTTCCTGGTCTTCTCTAAAGAAGAGGGACCAATGAAAACGTTGTCATGTTGCCGTTGGTCACCATGGAAACATTAATTAGCTAACAATGACATTATTGTTCTATTGATATAAAGGGAGGTCAGGTACTCTTTAAAACAGCTGCTAGTTATGGGTACTTTTTACTGAAGTACATTTCAAAGCCCTCTTTACTTTTACTTGAGTAAAGAAGTTTAGTCAGTACTTCTACTTTTACCAGAGTTTTTTAAACACGAGTATCTGTACTTCTACTTGAGTAAAGGATGTGTGTACGTTTGCCATCTCTGCTATCCAGTAGGTTAAAGTTCACCTTAAATTCTTGTAATGATCAAAAATGACTTTTTAGCTGGTGCGCCAGCAGAGGGAGCCGTACTGAGTCCAATGGCTGCTGTTGTGATGGCTTTCAAAGGGTCAGTGGAAGCTAATTACAAAAATAACTTTGTTTTTTTAGTCATGCAGATAGATTTGGTTGAACTTGCCCAGGTGAGGAGATTCACTTTATGATAAAAAAAACATTTGGAAAACCCATGTGTGATGATTTTGATCCCAAAGCCAAACGTATGGAAATATGGATGGAAAAATCAATAAATGACTTAAGTAATACCTTTAACTGCAATTAAATACTGAAAATAATATGTAGATAAAAGTGGTAATACAGTAATTAGTTATCTATTTATTTATCTTTGTATTAAATCCAGTTATTTTACATAGCAAATTTGAAATCCTGTAGAAAATGACTAAATAAAAAGTAGGAAAATACAAAAATAAAAAAACTAAATAAATGCACGAATAATTAAATACATTTAAAAATGAATTAAAATGTAAAAAGATTAAATAAAAGGGAACATTCAATTGGAATTTAAATTAATACAGGAATCAATAATACAAATACATATTAAACTAAAATATGAATGCATTTGTTTGATTTAATAATGCATACCATTTTTTGGGAACATTTGATCGCTTATTTATTTACCGAGTCATTTATTTATTCATTTCATTTTTTATTTGAGCAGATCTCATCCTGCATATTAATCTATAACCACTTCATCTCTTCTGGTTTCAGGCTTTCCTATAACAGTGTCATGTTGTTTTTAATTTGGTTTAACCGACCCTTTAATGTCAACACTCTCACAAATTCCTCCATCATGTCAGCTACTGTCTAACCATACACAGTAGTACATGTTAGTTGTTGTCCTGCAGGTGTTGTGGTGGCAGCAGATCATTCCTGCTGCACACGTCACACTTTAGGGTTTCTACTTTCAGCATGCCAGCACTGTGAGGTTCACCGCCACCAAACCTTCCTCCTCCTTCGCCCCGCCAAGACAAGGGCAAGAGCCAAAATGGAATTCACCACCACGGGAGCCACACAGACACACCCCTGCCTGTACAGTCACACACACACACACACACACACACACACACACACACACACACACACACACACACACACACACACACACACACACACACACACACACACACACACACACACACACACACACACACACACACACACACACACACACACACACACACACACACCCTGTGTCAGACACACCCCGTGGCTTCTGCGTCAGAAATGCCCCGAGGTAAGATAAAGCACAGTTCCTCGTGCAAAACAAAAGAGACTTCAAAGACTGAAGGAGTGGAAGGTCTTGCTCATCAGTGAGAAGGGAAAGAATATGGAGCTTCAGACCATGAGAAACCAAGAAATTGCAAGAACAGACTTGAAGTTAGATACATTTTAAGGCATTTAGTCGATGGCTTTTAAAACTATTTATGTAAAATAAGTGAGATAATAAGAAGAGGTATCATGCTATTATTGGACAAAGTGACTGTATCCAGAAAAACATCTTCCATGCATACTTGCTATCTGTTAGATTAACATTAACTAATCTGTTAGATTAACATTAACATGCTTATTGTAGTTGTAAGTGCACTGCCTTGCGGCCTGTAGCACCTTCCTTGATGGAGCATACAGTATGTGTGGGCTGGACCTGTATTTGACAGGAAAGGAGTGAGCAGAGAGTAGAGTAGTTGTCGATTCTTGTTCTGTTTTCTGTGAATATCTGCCTCACCCTCTCAGACTTTGAATTGCTCGCGCTAATAAAGAGACGTGTTACCATGGAAACCAAACAATGGTGTAGCTGTATTAAAGTCCGAGTGGAAACAGTCGTGTGTAAATCTGATTTTGTCAGAAATCGGGAGAAATGCGGGAGAAATATGACCCCGGGAGGAAACCGGGAGAGGGCAATGAAATCGGGAGTCTCCCACGAATATCGGGAGGGTTGACAAGTATGCTTCCATGTCTTGCACATAACTATGAAACCCTAAGAATTGGTTGTTTGTTTGTTTTTAAAATGTTCTAAGGTTAATGAAACACGATTCATGCTAATTAACAACCTCTTGGCTTTCTGTATTTATACTAAAGTTAAGCTTTTGGTGTTGTTTTTTAATTTTGAATGCAAAAATGTCATTTGTCTTTCTGGACTGTTTCGTTTACCATAATCTCATGTTTTGTAGCTCATCACTGTTAATAAACATTCCTCTTTCAATGGTCCTTTGGGACGAAATAAAGGTTAATGATGTACAGTGGCAGTGTAAAGGCTCTCTGTGGTGATGGCAGAAGTTACAGTGATGTCCTCTGGGAAATCAGGAAGTTGAGGGTAGAAAAGTCAATGGATCTGAACCAGCTGTCTATCATTAAAAACAGGGAACTTTTACTCTGCGATGGCACTGAATGTGTGTAAACACTTGTTACCTGCACATCCATGTCAGGTTTCACACAGAAGATGTCACAGATCCCCCCCATCACTCATCCACCACTTGAACACTCTCGTCTTCCGTCTGTCTCATTAAAGCCTCACGTGTCAGTGCGTCCGTCAGAAAGTGAGTGCAAACAGCCGTTTGTGCCGCTGTAGCCATTAATTCCCCATCCACGCTCTGTTATCAGGGTTTCCAGTCTCATTCCGTACTGCCCTCCTTTCAGGAAGTGGGACAAAGGCTTTTTTTTTGTTCTGGCCACTGTGATTCATGGCTGAGACACAGACACACACACACACACACACACACACACACACACACACACACACACACACACACACACACACACACACACACACACACACACGGCTGAGTGAGCCGTTTTAACTTGACTAACCCAAGTAGTCTGAGTCAGGTGGAAGTTGGAGAAGAATTCCCTGTGTGACCTTTTCTGTTAAGTGTTTAACATCGGTGCTCTATTGATGGCCAGCCAAGGCACATTATTTGCCCATGTTGTGCTGTAAAATGTGCTTAATCATTGGTTTGAAGCCCTTTCTTCAGAGTGTGGTTGAAGCATTCTCCAAGTTCCTCCAAACCAAGTAAGGAGTAAGGAGTTAACAGCTAATAATAGTGTAGGTTTGCACACAAACAACAATATCAAACAACAGAGAATAGATCATTATGAGTCATTTCAAGTTATATGAGGTTATTAATAGAGGTGGAATGTAGTAAAAATCTACTCAAGTATAATTTTGAGGTACTTGTTCTTTACCTGAGTATTTTATTTGTATTCATACTTCTATTCCATTACATTTATTTAGATGCAGATTATTAGCTTATACAAATAAATCAACTAATAAATAAAAATTGTTATATATCATTATAGGTTAAGATATCCAGCAGTTAAGTCATTAATATTATTTATATATGTTTCTGATATAGTGCACTATGCATAACAAGTACTTTTACCTTTGGGACGTATATTTTATAACACTTTTGTAGCCTACTCATAATAAAGTAAGATTTTGATTGCAGGACTTTTACTTGGAACAGAGTATTTTTTCATTTTCTTATTGCTACTTTCAATCAAGTAAAGTTTTATCTGAGTACTTTTTCCATCATCGGTTGTTGTACAGAAAAAATGCATTACATTAGGAATAAACGTGCCTTCAACAAATATAAAGAATTCACCTCACCCAACTTTTTTAAAAACGAATATATCTGCATGATTGTTGTTCTTGTTATGAGTTTGTATCTTCATGGTCTATTGTCTTTATTGTAAATCGCTTTGGATAACCGCCTCAGCTGATTGAAATGTATGTCTTTGAACATCCTGCTGCTCCTATTGTAATTGGCGGTTCTGTACCGAATGATTACCACTAACTATATCTCATAATTTACCCTTTCCTCGGTTTTCCTATCTGCCTTCTTTCCTACCTGTGTGGGTTCGTCTCACCTGAAGACAGACAGGAGCCGCAGCAGCACCTGGACGCGTCACAGGGTTTGGAGAGAAAGGGGGCGGAGCTTTACGCACAGCCAGAGCGAGGATCAGTGAGCGCGCGGCAGCAGCAGCAGCGTGTTTCTGCTGGATGCAGTCAGTCAGTCTGTGGTGAGACTCACAGCTTCCAGGTGGCGATCAACTAACTACAGTGTAACTACAGTGAGAAACAGCCACAAATCTGACTGAGAAGAAAATAATCGGAGTGATATTTCTGGGAATTTGTCATTTCACGGAGAAGAAGAATAGAAAATCCCAGCGATCAGTTTGGACTTGATGAGAAAGTTAAGAAGTCCCGCTCTTGAGGAGCCCAGCGAAATATGATTTGAATTAAAGGAACTTACTACACTGTTGCTCGCGAACAGGTGAGTTTATTCCACATTCATTGTATGTTCTTGACTTTACTAACACTTTGATTCCGTGCGTAAAAACGCAGCAAACCTGTCCCTGAAACTCCTCACTCTCTCCTCCTCTTCTGATATCACAGTCAGTTTTTGAAATGTTTTTTCAGCCTCGTTGACACCATTTCACCAGCTTCCCATACGTGTTTTCTGAGACCTTTCGCCATGAGTCACTTTCCTCTCAAACTGAAAACATTTTCACTGTTTCCCACCGCCTTTTGTCCCTTTTAAAAAAACACAGCTGTGCCATGAGGAGTAACTTTTTATTGTGTTGTGTGCAGGTGCGCAATAATGCCAACTATTACTCATCATTTTACACCAAAACAAGACGGAACTCATCTCACTATGTCCTTCATAAATTAAAACTGACTATAATACGGTGTTAATGTTCTTTAAAACAATAGTGTATGTATTTTAGATTCAACATTTAGACTACTCATCATTTTTTTCCTACATAATCCTTTTATAGGTTTCCCGTAGTCACCTTTAAATATTGGCACTTAGAAGTATAAGTAATATATTTGAGTTTTTTTTTTTAAATATGCACCTTTTTTAACTCTCCCTGAAACTCTGTTCTAATATAAACCTGAGCTTTCTTCCTCTTACTGGCACTTAAAAAAAGAAAGTACTAACAGTGAGACATCCGTTTTAAATTGGTCTAAATGTGCACACGGGGAATCTCAGAGATTTAATGAAACACTGTGGGCATAAACGCAAAAGCCACTGCGCTGGACGTTATTGCCTTGTTTTGGTTTGCATTTGGTGTTAAAACCACATGCACATGGGGAGCATGCAAATTCACATTTTGCAAATTCTCTGGTGTTGTTCTCCCTTGACCCCCCCACCCTCCTCTAAAAGCATCTCCCAGTGGATTACCACTTACTTGCTGGGGTTATTTATCATTTTGCAGGATGGTCCCCCTTTGCCGTCTCCCTGCAGCCTCTTTTGTTTTAATTAAGTTTATCCCTGCTCCCTCGGGCCCTCGCTGTCTAAACTTAGGCTGGTGGTGGCTCTCTGGGTGATTCACTGCTCTGCCTCTCGCTGTGGTCACTTGGGAACGGAGCTGAGCGCCGCAGAAGTGCTCACCCAGGTCCCACTGCTGGTCTGTCTTGGGTCATTGCAGTCCGGAGTAGAAGCAGCCAAGATTAGGAGGCTGATATTAAAGCTTTATGTCACCATATCACTCTTAGTCACTTCAGTATGAATGCTTTCACTGCTTGTGGTGAAGTGAGTAAACCCTGGTTTCATACTCTGACACAGTTCCATCTATGAGTCTCAAAAGGGATTTAGATATCCCTTTCTTTTTCTCATGTGGTCCCTTTTCAGCGCCTTTTCCCGCTTACTCCAGACAATTGAGGCCACCTATTCAAAGATATTCATGAGGAATCTTTTGTGTCCCAGAAGGGATACATTACCCACTAATTTCTCATGTCTTTTATTTCTGGAACAGGATGAATCCCCGCTTGCTTCATGCCGTCATGCTGCTGTGGGTCTTGTGCTCCAGTGCACAGGGCCAGTGTGATAAATCACCCGAGACCAATAAACTCAACCTCTCGGTCAACTACGAGCTCCCGACGTTCACGGCAGACTTCCCGATCCAGAACATGGTGACGCTGGATGGGATCATCTATGTTGGGGCTGTAAACAGGATCTATGCCTTGGCACCGAACCTCACAAAGTTGTCAGAATACCACACGGGGCCGCTGCTTTCCAACGAGACCTGTGGCCAGACATTAACAGGCGCGAGCAGTGGCAGCAAGGTGGACAACCACAACATTGCTTTGGTGGTGGAGAACATCTACGACAAAGGGTTGTACAGCTGCGGATCGGCGGACAATGGCGTTTGCCGGCGTCACGTCCTCGATGACGACACTAGCCCGAAAACCGTCGACGAACACGTCTACTGCTTCGCCGACAAAGGGAGGAAAGGCAAAGGTCAACTCATCGACTCGGATGTTGTTGTGAGTGCTTCAGGCTCTCAGGTGCTTAATGTGGAGAGCAACTTCATCACGTTCTTCGTCGGGAACTCTGAGATCCCAGGGACAGGAAACGTATCGGACAGTGCAACTCATCCCCATACCATCTCTCTTCGGAAGATGAAGACGAGCCAGAACGGCTTCACCTTCTACTCAGACCTCTCGTACATGGACCTGATTCCACCGCTACGAGGAAACTACTACCTGCGATATGTTTACTCCTTCCACAGTGGACCGTTCACCTACTTCCTGACGGTGCAGCGGGTGAGCATGGAATCCGAGGCCTACCACACCCGCATCGTCCGGATGTGCTCCTCGGACCACGTGATCCGCCGATACGTTGAGATGCCCCTCGAATGCATCAGCACCGATAAAAGGCGACGACGCTCGCCGGAAATTGACACGGTTTTTAACATCCTCCAGGCAGCACACGTCACCAAGGTGGGGAATGACGTTGAGCTGCAGAAACAGCTGAAGGTGGAGAGAGGCGACGACGTGTTGTTCGCAGCGTTTGCTCAGGGGAAGCCGAACTCTCCGGAGCCGACAGCGAACTCAGCCGTCTGCATCATGTCCCTGAAACACATCAACAAAATGTTCAAGCTCTACATGCAGAAGTGCCAGACAGTGGACCCGTTTCACTTCACAGGATCTAACAAGAATTCCTGCTACAATGCGGTGAGTAATGAAAGGGGGCGGGGCTTACTGTGCAGTGGTAGCCATTGTAGAACTCTTACTTTGCATTTGATTTCTTGGAGGAAATGCTATTTTTTTTTCATGAATATTCAAACATTTTTCTAGCAAATGTTTTTTTTTTGCTTCTTCTTTTAAGTTGTGATACATTTTCACCAATTATGTTAGGGTAAAATAACCAAGGAAATGGTGTAACTGCACCTATTGTATGTGTGAATGCAACTTCTACAATGGTTTCTTCTGTGTGAATATGTCTGACGCTTTTTAACAGTCAGTAGAGAGAAGGATACGTTTACAGCTGCAAAACTTGGTACTGTACGGTTCAAACATGTTTACAATGCATTTAAAAGGACCTGTCTCGTAGTCCAGGTAGTGTGTCTTTCTGTGATGCCAAACCCTAACACTTTGCCCAGGAACTGTATTTTAGACATTTCAGTCATAACCTTTGATTAAGTAATGTTCATTCTATCCAAGAGAGAAAACAAGTCCAAGTCTCTGCAGCAGAGGAGTCATCATGAATTGGTTTTACGACTTCTTTCACGACACATAAAATAAGCCTCTATCAGTCATCTGTTGTACATGCATGGCTTGGTTGGGTTTTATCTTTAGAGTTATAGGCTTTGACTGTTTATTCAGCACAAGCAGGTTGTATTGTTAGCTGGAGAGACTGTCTCAGGAACTGGGTGGTCTCAGGTTGAGACGGTGTGTCTACTGGACCTTGTATCATTGTTTTCAAGTGTCCTTGAGCAAGACACTGAAGCATGACCCACTATTGACCTCTGACCCCTCTGGTAGAGAGCATACATGTAAGACTGCATCGTAGGTACATGTGAAGAAACAGAGTCCTGATTACAGTGTGTTTTTAATATGACATTTCAGGAGATAAAATACATTTTACATTCTCATGATTGTCGATTTGAAAGGGCATCTGTTTCACAGTGTTGGCTCTGCACTGCGCACATTGTATTCAAAATGAAACAACAGCTTTCAGCTTTGGTTTGAGGCGGTGAATATGCATATTTGGTGAATGTTGTGGGACTCTTTTTAGCTGTAAAATGGTCCTAAATGTCCAGGCAAGAATGGTAAAAATGTCTTGAGTGGTTGGGTCACATGACCTCAATACAACCTGTCATTATGCATAGGGCCGTGTAATTAATTAAACATTTTTCCAAAATCACATTATGGACTGGTTCAGTATTAAAATTGCAGTAGGCACAATATTTGGTAAAGGAAAACATCGTAAAAATACCTTCTGAATTAACGGTCCAAGTATTTAAACTGTATTTTACGGACTAAAAGTCAGAAGACGTGCAACCATAAGTTTAAAATGTGTGAAGATTGGGTGCAAAAAGCCAGTTAATAATGCTGAAAATGAAAAGGGATGTAGCACAGGTCTTGCAGAACACACGAGGGGAAGATAGCTGTATTTGGGTTAGAGAGGATTTGAAAATATGTACTAATATCGATGTATTCCCCCTCAAAAGCAGAAAGTCAGCACAATTCATATGCAATGCACTGAAGTACCCCCCCCCTGCAGTTGTTACCTTCCCTGTAGTCACTCACCTCATATCCATCAACATGGACTCAATCAATCAGCTGAATCACCTGATCAATAAGGACATGAAGTTAACTGCAGACCACCCTGTCAAAGGGGTGACCCCCCCCCCCCCCCCCCCCCCCCCCCCCCCCCCCCACTGACTTCATCTTTACTTAACCTCAGCATCAGTCCATACTCTATCACAGCCAGGCAGTGGATTAGCTGAGTCCCCGCAATGTCTTATACACTGAATTATATTTTAAAGGGCAAGCACACACAGGAGTAGATCCAGAGTCCTGAGCAAACAACCAGCTCAATACTGACGAAGGCTTCTGTCAAAACACTGTGTTACTATGCAGGCCACTTTCTGTACGATGAACTAGTTTCAACACCACCTCGTTGCGGGGTAATTTATTGCTGCAGTTGCTTGGCTGCTAATCACGCTTATGCACCATCTCGGATTGGGTGTGACGGTATTTTTGGCCACATTAACCATTTGACAATAACTCTCTTGTAGCTTACTTCAACAAATATACAGTTCTTTATTTCCTTTTTGCAGGAAGTCAATGATTCCATCTCTAATGTATATTTTATATTTCTGTGAAATCATCGCCTTCATAGAACTGTCTTTATTCAAGATTACATTTGAGCACATCATGATAACATTATATTTGACATGGCTAAACGCTTTTTTTTAACTGAAAAGCACTTGTTGTTTACATTATAGATTTAACAGTGAAAACAATTCAGATTGAAATGCACCCACAGTGAGTCTAGCTCATCCTTTCTGATTTGTTATGCCCTGACGGAACATGTACATGTAAGCATTGACTTGGAGCCAAAGTATCAGTTCTTGTGCACACAGCCAATCATTTTTGAAAACCATGCTGCTCAGCTTTAAACATTTCCAGCATCTTCTACTATTTCAGAGATCCATTGGTTGGTATGAAAATCAGCCGACTCTTGAGTCCAGAGTCTCAGATTTCATAACAGCAAGTCTCTTAAATGTTCTTGTTTACCTCTTGTAAACACACTTAAGTAAACATTCAATCTCAATGATCGTTGTCTGTAACCTTGAAGCCTGAGACACGCTCAATATTCTTTCTTTACATATTTTCATGTTTTACTTCCATGAATCAGCTTGTCTTTTCTCTGGAGCTTTGTTTTCTGATTGCTTGTTTGTTTGGGAAGTAATCTCCACTAAATGTCCATAATGTATTTCATGACCCGCCTGTTCATGTTGGCACATGTGTATCTTCCTTGGCAAGCTGCTAGAACACCACATTTAAAATAAACTGGGAACTTGATGGATTACGAAACTCAAGTTTGACGAGTCGACTAAGTGCTTCTCATACTGTCCAGAAAAAAATGGAAACCAATCAGTGCTCGGAAAGCTTACAGAGACCCCAAACTGTGGAGCATGCATTGCAAATAAGTTGCATAGTCTCACAATAATAATAATAATAATAATAATAATAATAATGATAGATTACATTGGTGTAGCGCCTTTCAAGGGACCCAAGGCCGCTTTACATGGTCAACAAACAAACAAACAAACAAACAAACAAAAAGCAGGGGGACGGTGATGGGTTAGGGGTCAAAGTAGTTGATTTGAAAGACACAGGCTGCAGTTAAGACATCACACATGGAAAGTGACTAGTGGTTCTTATAAAGGGATTGAAAGCAGCATGACGGGTGTTTGGGAACATCAGCTCAGAGGCGTAGATCCGCAGGGGAGAGGGAGGAATGCTGGGAGCCGGGGGGGGGGGGGGGTTCGGGGGCATTGCATATCTGACTCTCAGCGAGCCGTGATGAATGGCTCGGGGATAACAGGGCATCAGCAGCTGGGCGGAAGATGATCCTCCTCTGACCTCCCCCCCCTCACTCTCCGAACCCCCCACCTGTTATGGCACCAGTGGGAAAGTGGAAGTCCACCACCCATCAGAGACTGCACTGACCTCACCAGCTTCGGAACACGTACAAAAGCTCACCTCTTCAAACTACAATGTGTGACGGTTGTTTTATTGCTCGATTTTAATTTGACTTTTACTATATGTATTTGTTGTCCTTTTTGCTACCTCCGGGTGGATGTTTTGATTGGTGACGATCCAGATTGATCTTTATATGATCGACTTTTTGAAGCATCACATCTTGAAATGGCTTCTTGTTGTATCTGTGGTACATTAGAGGGTCTATTTACGAAAGGACACAACTGGTGATGGGCTTTTCAACCCCTCTTAAAGCTGTTAAACATAAAAAAGTCATTATTCAGACATTCAAACACCTCCGACATTGTTGCTCCTTCTGAGGCTGCTCAAGCTTTTTAGTACACCGTAGGTTTATGATTATTCTTTGGGAGTTTGACATTATACAATGGCATATACTAGGGATGTCCCGATCACCTTTTTTTGCTCCCGATCCCATTCCGATCATTTGATTTCGACAATTAGCCGATACCGATTTTTCCCGATCCGATCTTTATGCAATGCATTAAGAGGGAAAAAAAGAAAAAAAGCATTCAAGATGTCCCTTAAGGTTATTTTTTTATTTAAATGTGATATTCTATCCAACATGGATATAGCTTCTTTCTTTCACAGCAGCATTGGATCAGTTCAGTTGTGCAGCATTGGATCAAAACAAAATAAAGCTTATCAGTACTCGTTAGCTTACTGCTACAATTAGACACTGCGCCCTGCCCACTCTGTTGCCAGATTGGAGAGAAATAAGCAACCAGGTCTATGAAAACAAGCCCCAAAGAAGCAACACATACATGATGTTGTGTCATTTGAAACCAAAACTAAGGCCTCAGGATGACTTTAGGACTTGAACATGGGCATTTTTGTTTTGTAACAATTAATAAAATAAAAAAAAGTATTTAAAAAAAAAAAAATCCCGATCCCCGATTTTTTTCTCCCGATACCGATCTTTTGAAAATCACGTGATCGGCTCCGATCCCCGATCACGTGATCGGATCGGGACATCTCTATACAGTATGCTATATAATGGCACACCAACACATTTGGGGTTTGATATCTTTCCCAAGGACACTTTGACGTGTAAAGTCCACATTGAGCCCCTGAGAGCCTGCAGGACTGGTTATCGAACTGTTGAACGACCACTCTACCTCTCAGTCGTCCCTACTTGGAAGAAACCTTTTTCTAACTCGACATAAATCATTGTGACAGCTGGTGTGCTGCGTATTTTGGAAGTGTTTTTGTCACGATGTAGGAAAAAAAAAAGCTGGAAACAGTTGACGGCCCTCAGGCAGGTCTTCTGGCGTCTTTGGTGAACAGATGTGAGAAGATTAGTCTGACGTCATCCACAAGTCAGAAGCAGCTGTATTCTGATTGCTCACAGAGGGTGTGGAGCTACCGTGCATGGGATCAAAGCAAAAACCGCCCTGTTGCAAGGGAAAAATCAAGATGGCGCCGCGGATGGCTGCCTCAGTGGTTTGGTGCTCTCTGTTTTGTCTTGTTTAATGTAGTGTTTACATACAGTACATTGAGCTATTTCACCCGGGAAGAGCACCTATAGTTCTCTATCTGTGTTTTTAATTCTTGTTTTAATTGTATGTATGCACCACAACACCAAGTCAAATTCCTCGTACGTGACTGTCAGCCTACCTGGTAATCAACCCGTTTCTGATTCTGACCCTAAAATAGCTCAAAGCTTCGTGCCGCTCCAGCTTCAGACTATTGAACAAGACTCTTGCTTTAACAAACGCTGAGAACACCTTCCCTCCTGAAACCCCAAACAGTGATTGTCTGCTCCCTCCTCTTTGACGGTGACTGGCGGTATGAGAACTGTTGTTTTGATCACTCGGAGAGAGAGTCTGCTGTTCCACTATTAGAAATTCTTTCCTCTTGACTCACTTGATTGCTAGGTCGACGTGAAGAATGCTATTACTGTGGCAAGGGCTGCAGGAGCATCTCCGTGGCGTATAATTATCATAGATCCTTCCGTTACTAACTCTGGAACACCTTGAACACAAGATGGTTCGCGTCAAGGGTTCTATCTCAGTAAATGCGTAACAAAATGATAAACAATTATGTTACATATAAGTTAGATTTAAATCGGCACTATTACTTGCTTTTTGTTTTTCCTGTGTTCCCTTCAGCGGGAGTTTCTCCCCCCCTGCCTGAAACGCCTTTGTTTACTTCTGTGACATCATGACATCACTATGTAACACTTGCGCTTCTATTGGCTAGCGCTCCAACACATTGTACGTGATAGGCTAAGGGGCGGGACATCTCTAAGCTGTTGACCAATCACAACAGAGCCGGCCAGCTGACCAATCAGAGCAGACTGGGCTCTGGTTTCAGACAGAGGGTGAAAAGAGGTGCTGCAGCAGAGGTAGTATGAGACAAATAAAGAGCTTTCTGAACATTAAAGCATGGAGACATGTCCCAGGAGAGGCGTCTGAATCTGAATGAGCGTTATATGTTTTGTTTAAATAATGCTGACTTCATTCTTATGCAGCTGCGATAATGTCCTCACTCAATCTTCCCTTTTTAGTACCTCCAACGCAAACACACACGCTGACCAAACCAAAACAGAACATTGACTTTTTTCTCTGCATGACACAAAAAGAACCTGCTGTTTGAGACATAGTTTGACTTTGAGCCTCCCAACACACGCAGCAGGTCGACATCTGAACGGCTGCAGCCAAAAGAGCTTTTATCTCTGTGAAACTGGGAAGCCGTTTTCCAACTTCTCTTTTATTGCTGACAGTCTTACGTGTATCCTCTTGCCTCGTAACTGCCGTGACAAAAGATAATTGAACAACTGCCCATCTGATGCTGGTGCTGTGAGCTTGTTGTTGAGTTATCTAATCACAGAACAGCCTAATATATTTATGGCTTGTAGTCAGTGGCATATGGCAGGTAGGATCTCTGTTATCATGAGATAAGCACAACCATAAATTCATAAAAGGCCAAAATGTTCGGGGAAGACATTCTTGAGCACACATGAGGTTATTTGTGTTGCTCTAAACGGAGTATTTTTGGTGGAAAACTTCCAGAAGGGATCTGGAGGAGGTCGAAAAGGCTCAGTGTAAGAGCGTGTTTGAAGTTTTTAAGTGCTGGTTGTCAGTTTAAGCACTAACATTTGATAAATGTTGTAATGATGAGTGGCTCTGTTTTCAGCTGTCTGGTGATGGCTCAAATCTGCTGTTGTTTCTACGGGGACATTTCTGTCTCTCACTAACATGAAGAGATGAAAACTGAAGACATAATTGCTCTTCTTTAACGGAAGATGTTGAGTTTGACTGCTGATTACTGTGTTTTGGTAGTACTCTCTGAAATATGCTAATTTTCTACGTAATGTTTCTATTTAAAGGGACCCTAATGTGCATTTTGGGGTTTTCCCTTTCCTGTAGTCACTACATTTACATGCACGAAATGGTCTGCAAAGGCTAAAATGCCTGTGTTTCCTGACCAATCACAACAGAGCCGGCCAGCTAACCAATCAGAGCAGACTGGGCTCTGGTTTCAGACAGAGGGTGAAAAGAGGTGCTGCAGCACAGGCAGTATGAGAAAAATAAAGAGCTTTTTGAACATTAAAGCATTTAAATGTCACATAAGAGACACTTAGGGCTGTCCCGAATACCATTTTTCGGGCTTCGGATATTCGGTAGTAATCAGCAGGGAATATTCGGCCCGTGCGTGGGGGCATATTAATCGGCAGCGAACCGCTTCAACACGTGTATTTCGGTGTATTCACGTCATTCATTTAGTTATTCTACAGTATTGTTGTTTTATAGTTATTTGTTAATGTAACCCAATGTGTGTTCTTTGAAATTGAAAATGATATCGCATTGTGTTTGTTACTTTTGTTGCAGTTGTATATGTCTTAAGTGTAATTTGGCTTGGCTTTCTATTTTGTATGGACATGCTTTTATTTTGAAGGAGAGTTAGCGCTGTTGACAGGAAGTTGTTGTTGCTATGGAAACAACGTGACGGAGATTAACGGAGAAAAAGTAATATCTACATATAAAGACGGGGAAAGTAAACAATAACGTTTATGGTTAAATGTTAGCACCCCCTGATGAGGCACAAGCTCTTACGTTGATATTGGAGATTTCAATCAATTCAATTTGAATCGAAATTGAAACCTGAATAGTACTCCGACGAACGAATATTCGGATATTCGGGTACAGCCCTAGAGACACTAAATACAAATATGAACCTTAAAAAAGCAGAACATGTCCTCTTTAAACAGTTGAACTGACAGTGAGTCTATTATTTACAAAAGCCAACAAAAATCGATAACCACTAATCTTGATTGCCACAGTAAATTCACACTTTTTTGAGTACTTAATGAGCCAGTATTATACTTTAAACTAATCATTTTCCAATTTGGAATACCAAAACGTAACCTTGTTGCATAACAACGTAACCAAATCTTTCCTTTTAGTATCTCCCTGCCTCTTTGAGTCAAAAGCACTCTCTTAACTATTGATCTGACCCCCTGGATGTGCTGCTGCCTGACAGTTTCTCCTAAAGTACGGCCATTTTACTGGCTAATGTTGTGTGCAGAGATGTGGAGCGTCCCCAACACGCATGGCCTCATTCCCCATTTAGGGAGAAGGAACATTTGAGACTAAAAATAAAGATCTGCCGGGTCAGAATTATCATTGGATTAGCATTGATTTGAGAAAACGCACCAAATGCTGATTGCTTTTAAATTGAATCTTCGGCCTGATTGATTATAGTGTGTGTAATATAATTCCAGCGGGGAGTCGCCTTTGACCGACAGTCATTTTAATTATGCCGCCTGTTTTAATGAACAATCCTTAAACGAGCAGCCATAGACGCCCATTGATTTTATGTTATTCTGGTAAGGAATCCCTAATAATTTCTGATTATGAAACACAAAGCCACTTATGTGACTTCCAATACTCGGGGTATATTTGCACACACGAGAGTGACATAATGAAAAGGTTATAATCAGAGGTTATTCTTGTGCAATGAAGACTTTAAAGACATAATGCACTGAAGCCATATGCAACTTAACAACAAAGAGTGTTTGCAGTCGGTGTTAATGTTCAGAATCTGTAAAAGAAACACCGCTAATTTCAGGCCTAGTTGAGTATTAAATATGCATTAACTTTGAGCTGTTGTTAAGTGTCTTCATCTTGTAATTATGCCACCGCTTCTCTGTCCTGTGCGTTTGTTGCACATTGGGCTTTCATTGTTGAGGTTGCTCAAACTTCTTTTTACAATTTACCCTAGGTTGACGTTTATATTTTTGGAGTTTGACATTATTAAAATGGTATATACAGTATATATGCTTGATATGGCAATGTGAATAATATTCATTCATTAACTACACAGGCTGCCTGAACAGGACTTATTAAAATAGTTTTGACTAAATGCCACTATATCAATATTTGAACTATATTGTAGGGTACTAGGCAAAATATGCACGCAATGAGATTTTTGATTAATACTCGGTATGTGGGTATAATCAAAAATGACACTTTTCAGTAGTGCAGCTTTTAAAACCAGGAAGCGCAAATGCCATATTATGAGACAATATCTAGTCTTGTATGACCATTTCAGTTTTGTATCCATATATCATGTCCAGCCCTTCTTGCCTCTTGACTTCCAACCTGATCTTCTGAACTTCAAAATGATCCCTGGCCTAAAAGACTTAAAAGCAACCCCAGATGCATTTGTGTCTTTCCGTTTAATCTCTTACGTACTGGGAGGCGTGTGGCGCAGTGGACTAGTGCTTTGGTGTTCAGGTTCAAACCCCACTGCAGTCAGCATGTCGTGGTGTCCCTGGGACACTTCTCCCCAAATTGCTCCTGTGGTGATTACCCACAGTATTGAGTATGTAAGTTGCTTTGGATACAAGTGTCTAACAAGTGAGATGTAATGTAATGTACTGGATGATATAACATTATTCATCATACATTTTTCAAAAGAATTCAAAGGTATTAACTGTAACAGATGAAAGGAATTCAACAGGGGGAGTACAGATGTTAAGCAGATGAAAAAATCAACCACTGATAAAGAAACACAGGACAGGAACATTTCCCGAACTCTCAGTCTATCTGATTATTTCACCGTGAGCTGTTACGTAAAACTTTCAAATCAAGTGTGTTACATATTAGATCAGATAAGTATGCGTTTACTTCATCTGCCTTACAGCTACGCTAAACACTGCCAAAGGTTGCCAAAGAGTTTATTTTTAAACATTTGGCGTGTTTGAGCTGTGATAAGATGCACTGTTGTAAGGCAAGGCAAGTTTATTGATACAGCACCTTTCAACACAAGACAATTCAAAATGCTTTCCATCAATGAAAGATATTAAGAGCATTAAGAAACATATTATGAAATGGCATTTAAAAGCAAAGATAATAAAACATGAATACCAAAGGTACATTAATTAAAGTTACGGCAGTGTGAGATAAACACATCTGACATGTTTAGCTCGGACTCTCAATCATTGCTCACTTTTTAGCAGAAATAGTTTCCTCTGAGCTCACTTTCACTTCCTTTGGAAAATTCTAATCTGACCCCATGGTACCTTTTTTAGTTTTCGACCAAACTAAATGCACACTAGTTAAGTTTAACTTGTCTTTCTACTGCTTTTTTGTTATATCCTCTTGAAACCAAAACGGATTCGGTAAGACCCATCACATCACCGTCTAAGTGTCTCTGATATTTCATGCATTCGCTGTAGTTTTCCAGTGGAGACGAGCCCTGCAGCAGGCTGACAACAGAGAGACTTAATACCTCTGTAATGCTGATTCAATGGCTCCTGCTGTGGACGTCACGCTGTTTCGCCCCACATGCCCCAGCCTGCTCATGCCATCATTAAACTGGTATTTGTTCGCGTGAACTCTCCCTCTGTATGAAGCAGATGTGCAGATCAGTGGCTTTACAGGAGCTGGGACACATTACATCAACACTACCATCATTAAGAAGTAATAACGTGGAGTCTTTTGTAAGGATGCTGCAAATAATCTGTTTCCTCATGAACTTAATGTGATTTTTTTTATCTCAGTCTGGATCGGTGTGAAGTGCATGTTGTTGTATTGTGTGCACGAACAATGACGTTGAATCTATTCTAAATTAATCTAAAGTGGAATCCTTTCATTATAACGTTTATGTTGGAGTAGCCGTTTGACCTTTTTAAATATTTGACATCTTGACAGTTGGAGCTCATGTGCAGAAAATACAGTATGTAAACATTGTCAGCCAGAAAATGCATTTCAAATCTACTGTTTTTTTTTCCATTTCACTTACGGTACATGAAGACACAATATGTCCTGCATGCACAGAGTACACAAAAGTAGCAATATTAGATTTGCAGTATGGAGAAACATGATTAGATTATCTGATATTAAAAGTAAATACCCCAATAAATGTGTAGAAATTGGGCAAGAGGGTTTATTTCAACTGCCTCGCAAGAGATTGCAGGCCTCCTCCTCGTTTTTTCAGAGTAACGGTCCAACTGGAGCTCAGAGGTTTAAGGGAGAAAACGTTATTATGAGAGTTACATTCTTGGTCACACTTTGAACCAATTCTCTGAAGTGTTAAAGTGGTTGTCGTGAAGACTGTAGATCAGAGAAGATGACAAACAACATTTTGAATTCTATAGTCTCTTTTGTTGAAGGGTGCAAAAGGTTTCACCCTTAAGTCTGATTTCATCAAGGGATATTATCTGTACCATTTGGCGTCAGTGACGTGCCACACAAGAAGCTAATCCTTCCTTAGGTAGGACGGCCCAAAACACAAACACAAATATAAAATAAGCACAGAGGTATCTTTGCACTTTTCGAGTTGTTGCACTTCAGATGTCCCAGATTGCGTCCTGCATGCTCCAGCCTGTCCATGCCATCTCTAATCCAGCACTCACTAACGGGAAACAACATGAATAATAAAACAACGATGTCCTAACGTTGTATTTACTCAGTGCAAGCCTCCGTTTGTATAAAGAAGACTGTGTGTTTTAATCAGATAAGGTCTGCAGACTTTGAGCGACCTGCATCGATCTCATCATGACACACACTTCCACACAGACTTAACATGCACAGGCGCACACAGGTAAACACAGCAGAGTACCACAACATGTTGATGTTCAAAGATTGGATGTTAAGGGCTGACATATACGTAACTGCTAATTGATTAACGCACCTGCTTGGGACATCTTTGTATCATCCTAGAGCTGAAACAATGTCGATGAATCCATTAGTCTGTCAACTGAAAACTCCTGTGCAACTATTTTTAATATCAAATCATCACAAATGTCCATTGGAAAATGTGATCTGACAAGTAATCAACCAATGGGACATATTCTGCTCATTTTCAGGTGTATATCAGTATGTAGTGTCTCTACTTTAAAGAGAGCTCTCCTGCTGATGTTCAGGTGTATATCAGTACGTAGTGTCTCTACTTTAAAGAGAGCTCTCCTGCTGATGTTCAGGTGTATATCAGTATGTAGTGTCTCTACTTTAAAGAGTCCTCTCCTGCTGATGTTCAGGTGTATATCAGTATATAGTGTCCCTACTTTAAAGAGTCCTCTCCTGCTGATTCTCAGGTGTATATCAGTATGTAGTGTCTCTACTTTAAAGAGTCCTCTCCTGCTGATGTTCAGGTGTATATCAGTATGTAGTGTCTCTACTTTAAAGAGTCCTCTCCTGCTGATGTTCAGGTGTATATCAGTATGTAGTGTCTCTACTTTAAAGAGTCCTCTCCTGCTGATGTTCAGGTGTATATCAGTATGTAGTGTCTCTACTTTAAAGAGTCCTCTCCTGCTGATGTTCAGGTGTATATCAGTATGTAGTGTCTCTACTTTAAAGAGTCCTCTCCTGCTGATGTTCAGGTGAATATCAGTATGTAGTGTCTCTACTTTAAAGAGTCCTCTCCTGCTGATGTTCAGGTGTATATCAGTATGTAGTGTCTCTACTTTAAAGAGTCCTCTCCTGCTGATGTTCAGGTGTATATCAGTATGTAGTGTCTCTACTTTAAAGAGTCCTCTCCTGCTGATGTTCAGGTGTATATCAGTATGTAGTGTCTCTACTTTAAAGAGTCCTCTCCTGCTGATGTTCAGGTGTATATCAGTATGTTGTGTCTCTACTTTAAAGAGTCCTCTCCTGCTGATGTTCAGGTGTATATCAGTATGTAGTGTCTCTACTTTAAAGAGTCCTCTCCTGCTGATGTTCAGGTTTATATCAGTATGTAGTGTCTCTACTTTAAAGAGTCCTCTCCTGCTGATGTTCAGGTGTATATCAGTATGTAGTGTCTCTACTTTAAAGAGTCCTCTCCTGCTGATGTTCAGGTGTATATCAGTATGTAGTGTCTCTACTTTAAAGAGTCCTCTCCTGCTGATGTTCAGGTGTATATCAGTATGTAGTGTCTCTACTTTAAAGAGTCCTCTCCTGCTGATGTTCAGGTATATATCAGTATGACGTGTCTCTACTTTAAAGAGTCCTCTCCTGCTGATGTTCAGGTGTATATCTGTATGTAGTGTCTCTACTTTAAAGAGTCCTCTCCTGCTGATGTTCAGGTGTATATCAGTATGTAGTGTCTCTACTGGGACATGTCTCCATGCTTTAATGTTCAAAAAGCTATTTTCACCCTCTGTCTGAAACCAGAGCCCGGTCTGCTCTGATTGGTTAGCTGGCCAGCTCTGTTGTGATTGGTCAACCGCTTAGAGATGTCCCGCCCCTTAGCCTATCACGTACAATGTGTTGGAGCGCTAGCTAATAGAAGTGCGAGTGTTACAAAGTGATGTAACTATATGCGTTGCAGCCCTAAAACCTCAATTCAGAGTACATTTTGGGTATTTAGTTAAGAGATTTTGTGTTTAAAAAGAAAATCAACAAATTACATTTAAAGTAAGTTAAGAAGAATACAAAATACTGTAATTAGCGGCTTCAGTGCAACAATGTTCTTCATCAGCGAGTACAGAATAAGGAAGGTGCAAGCTACTGTTTAGTGTCATATTATCCCGGAAAAACAGTGTTTGACCCGACATACTCCGACTGCCGTATGGTGACGTGTTTTCAAAAAGCTGGCTGTGTGTCCGCCCGCCCCCCCCCACACACACACACACTCACACCCCCAAACTGGCATCCGTGTCCGGGCAGGTCCATCTGCGTGAGGAAAGCTCGGTCAGCTCCCACATGCACATCAGGGATCAAAAACATTTCCTTTATCTCATGTGATGGTACGATGGTTACACTTAGAAAAATAACCTCACCTTAAAAGTTAAACGGGCTCATGTCACATGTTGATTTATGCCACGATGAATCATTAATCTTCTATGGATTTCTTTGTCTAATGATCACCTTAGAGAATAAAATATTTCACAGATTGCAGCAACTTTATTTCTACACTACTTGTATTGTGTGTAATGATTTTGTCTGCAGGCATTTCTCTGGTGGATTTTCCACATGATTTCACATCCACTCAGTGTCAGTGTTTATTCTTGAGTTCACGCGTTAATGATTATCCCGGGAGTTTGGGTTCTTGTTGTGCTGGAAAGCTGCAAGCGTGAGTAAAGTCTTTTGCACAGGCTCTTGTGTGCACAATGCACATCTTATCTTTGTTCCCGTAGATAAAGAGGAGAGTAGTAAATGTGCAAACCGCCAGTGCCTGCAAGATGCCGTCCAGTACACAGTGGGAAACTACCAGCAGCCAACATCAGCCACATACAGATACATTCAGTCTACAGATAAGATGTTCTAGTACCACTTTGAATAAACACCTTTTTCTCTCATCTGTCACTTTTCCAGCCTCTCAAATTAGTCAGATTTTGCATTTATTTTATTTTTTACACTTTTGTTAATTGAGTTTTTAGTGCAAGCAATTCAACAATGGCAATCAGACCTTTTTTCAAATTTTATTTTCCTTATTTATTCATTTCTTTAACTATAATTTGCCAAATCAAATATCGTCAGATGCAACTCGGCTGCATCCAATCAAACATTTCTCTTCTCATGTTCGAGTCATTAACCTTCTCAAATGTGTCAAATCATGCAGATGTATTAACTGTTTTATACCATTGATTGATTTAACAACAATTTGGGAATGTGAATTATGCCTCTTTAATATTAAGTATTTAATCAGATTACAATCTATTGCAAACAATCCAACATAGCTTTGGGCTTCGTGCTGTTGTTGGCTGACGGATAACGTGCTTTGTTTCCAGCCAATTACACAAAGTGGCTTCATGGTCGTTGTGGTAGAGTCAAGTTTTGAAACAAGAGTAAATTAGATACTTCGCTCAAATACTTTCCCGCTGACAGACTCATCTCCGATTGGATTTCTTAAATGCTTTCCGTACCAGCACGGAGGAGACTGCCAGCAGCGCCCAAGGCCATTCATGATACACTTGTTTAGTGTCAAATATGGAGGATCTGTGCTCCGCTGAGCTTATGAGTCAAAGCCCCCGAGCTATTTCCTAATCAGCAGCATGCCTCCTACTCTTCTAGTTCACCACATTGTGATATCCTGCTCTCCTGAAATGAGGCGTGTGGATGCTTATCTGTCGTCCCCCGCGCTCTAAATGAAGGACCAAAAGCAATCTCCTCACTTCGACCTCGGATCGCTCTCATTTCCTCGGCTCGGGATCCTTCAAGCTTCGTCATGTTGGTCTGAGTCCGGCCCTTTGAAACGCTCACCATCACAGAGTTCGCTCGAGCAGCAAACGCTCCCTGCAGGCCTGTGGGGGGGGGGGGACGCTGGGGAAACACAAATGAAATCTTATCTCATCTCCATGTTCCTTGAGATGTAGTACTTTGTAGTTGAAGTAGCTCCAGTACATTGTTTATGCACACAGCCTTTTTGATTTAGTTTGTTTAGTTTCATTTATTTGTTTATAGAGTCGTGGACAGTCCCATTGATCAACTGTCATAAAAAACTGTAAAAGGGGCAGCTTTAGCCAACATTGCTCATTTCCAGCTGTTGTCCCCGGGCCAAACGATAATGGACACCCTTAAAATCATGATTTGGAAGAAGAAGCATTGGCAGAAACGTTCGTCCGGTTCATCCTGTAGAACCAGAAGAAGACGGATATGTTAAACGTTGAGCAGATAAAACCAAAGCTATCGGCACGTCTCGTTACCTTTTTAGAAGTTAGTCAGAACATCTTGATTATTGGATATGTTAAGTCTCTTTTGCGTGATGATGTTTTTTAGTTTACTTTCCCAGATTCTGATATATTTATGAATTCTTCTTTAAAGAAAAAATATCAACACTATGCAACTCTGCTTCAAACGATCAGACATTGCTTGGGAAGTTTGATTTTTTTTCCGTTTGTAGTCTGATGCAGACCTGGTCAACACCACAAGAAGAAACCATTGGCCGGTTCGTCCTTTAAATCCTAAATGAACTCTCAGTCAAAACCTGGACTAATAAATAAACTACAGATGTTCGTGAGAATTTGCTTCTGATTTGACACTTTCAGTCTCTTCTGATGTGGACCATTTACAAAAGCCCTCTATCAACCACATCACCATGCTTCCTGAATGCACAGATAACTAATAAAGTACTCCACATGTTCCTAACCAAATGAAAGTGCACAACAGAAAAGGTCTCACCCCAGTTGAGGGCTTATCCCACCCCCAACCCATTCTTTTCACCCAGTAATCCCCACACAATGCTAGCAGAGGATTGTGCCTGCATGTGTACTTAAGTAATGGGGGGCAAAGAGAGAAGAAACCCAGCTCTCTGTCCGCATAGTTGAAGGGCTTTTACCACCAAAACAATGCCTCACAAACAGAGGAGCTATCGGGTCGATCCCTGGGACACAGATATACTCTGCAGGCTTTGATCTTATCCTCCTCGTCGTTGGTGATCCTGGCTTGAATCATGATGCAGGAGGAAGGCAAGCTCACACCTGAGAGGGATGAGTGGATTTTCTGGGAACTGAATGGTGTGTTTTACGGTTGAAAGACTAAGCAGATTTCTTTGTTAGGTAATGCCCTGAGTGAATTTAAAAGTGGTTTCCTAAAACATCTGTTGACTCATTTTAGTTTTAGGTGAACGCAGAATCAGTTATTTGATCAGTCTGTAATGACATCCTGTAGCATTTTTGACTTTTTATTTAAATTATCCAGAATATTTTATATTGTTTTGTTTATATTTGATATCATTTTTTCCATTTTTTAATTTTCATTTTATTTGTTAATAATTTTTTCCGCTTTTTTAAGTATTGTACTTTAATGTCCGAACACACTTCCGCTTCTGTGATGAAAGAATTTCCCAAATCTTCCTACCCCAAACAATTACACTAGTAGCTAGCTATCGAGCTATCAAGCTAGCAGCGGCTATAGTTACTTCCATTGAGGCCACAGCAGCCGTTTGCTATTCGAGACAACACTACACGGTCATAATTCACACACGACACAAGTGTAGACACTGCATAACATGACAGTGTACTAGATGGTAGCTACTGTATCTGGCGTATTTTGGTTTAAGTTGTTAAAAATGGGAAGAAGTGGTTCATAGTTCTCCTTTCTGTTCTGAAGGGTTGTTTTTTTTTTACGCTAAAACGCCTCAGCAGATTGCAGGGCTCTCAAGTTTTTTGAGGCAGCGGTGTTTGGTACTCCAACTTCTTGCTCCCCTCAAATTTACCATGAAGCCCTCTGTACCGCGAATGTCAACGGGGGGGGTGGTTGTTAGTGGAGTGCACGCGTCTCAAGCAAGCCTTGTTTGTTTACAAAATTGCGGCGCAACTTGGTGGGCGGTACCCTGGAAAGAAATCTCGGCGTGAGAAATACAAGGTGTGGCGTGTGAGCGTGTGAATGGAGTGAAATGCGTGAGACTTGAGAGCTCTGAGATTGCTTGGTAGTAAACTGAACGTCTTGAGAGTAAAACAACTGTTGACTATTTTTAGTTTTAAGCTTAGACAAAATCTTCTGCAAGTTTTCAATTGTTGTTTTTATTCTTTTCTGGGACGAATGATGACCAGTAGCCTATAGTCTAGAATCCATTGTTAACGTTGGGTTGCAACACACACACACGCAACACACACACACACACACACACACACACACACACACACACACACACACACACACACACACACACACACACACACACACACACACACACACACACACACACACACACACACACACACACACACACACACACACACACACACACACACACACACACACACACACACACACACACACACACACACACACACACACACACACACACACACACACACACACACACACACACCTCAAGCCTGCATGTTTCTCAAAGTAAAACATGGCACCAAGCCCTCATCATGCAGAGAGTTTACTAAGTTGCTCCACTGAGCATTGCACTCTGGCTGCAGGCCTGATGGCTCCATAAGCGAGAGCGAGCAGATGCAGCGAAATTATTCAGAGCCCGGTCCCTGAAGATCTTTTGATATAATGCGTAAAGTGTGAGAGAAGGAGGTTGAGCTGAGCTATGCTGCAAAAAACCAGATGCCAACTTCCAGGAGTTTTACAAGTGTTAAAAAGTAGCACAATGATGTATTCATGATCGGCTCCCTGAGGAAAGACTTTGTTTGCCCCGTCATGCAGCGAGTGGAGACTCAAATGGCCGCCACCTGCAAGCTGTCACGACACGCAGTGAAATGTTTTATGGTGACTTCATAAAGATCCGCTTCTATAAAAAACCCTGTCTGTTTACTGAAGTGTTTTTGATGAGGTTTGTGTGTCCACAGGATTTCAATGATATACCGTATATTTAGCTCTTTTGGTAAACCTGCTTGAATACTATGTTTGCTTTTATGTGTCACTTGGAGAAAAGGGACAAAGCAATAAAAAGCACATTTTCTGTGAGGAACATTTCCTTCTACGGATCTTGTGTTGTCGCCAGCCCTCTGTTTTCTTTTCTTCCTCTGTCTCTGATCTAAGATCTGCTAAAAACACGGCCAGTTATCTGATCTTACCTAGAACAGGAGGCCTTATGTTGACCCTCGCTTGATAAGCTGCCTTTCTGCAGAAGTGCAAGCAAGTGCTGTTTACAACCTGAGGTTATCTGGCTCTTCTTTAACGGCTGCTGTTGGGCTTTGGCTCGCCAGCTGCCGTTTCCCTGCCTTTCCTCATGTATGAGCAAGGCACCCGCAGTTCAATCTGTCTCCGAGAAAGAAAATTGCCCGTCAGAACTGGAAAATAAATGGGAAGCAGCGAGAGCCACTTATAGTCATGAAGGCAACCTGCTTTAAATGGTAGTGAAAAGGCCTGAGGAGCTGTTTTTGGCTATTTCTGCACACAGTCAAATCTTCACTGTGCAGGGAGACTTCTTACTGTGAAGATGCTGCCAAGTGTCTGCACCGGTGCGTGGATTGGATTCTCCCAGACTGCTAGAAAGCCGGGATTCTGTGGGGGAAAAAACTGTGTTAGCTGATTATGTTTGGAAAGATGTATAACTTATGTGCATACCCATGCTTCGAGTCGATGTAGACCTCCTTGGTATAAAGGGAACATTATTTTGACATATTCAGTGAAGCTGTTTTGGCTATAAACGCAGGAACAGCTGTACTTTTAAACCCCCCCCTGACTGAAGTAATCAATGGGAGAGGGCTACGCGAATGCTAATACAGTCATGCATGTTGATGATTGCTGCTAAGTCTCCGAAGCAGCCTCAACACTAAATCACCGCCTGTTTCTTTACATCCATGTGTTTCTATAATTAAGAGCACATGTAGAAAAAGCAGCTGCTTCAGTAAATACGACTGATGGCTCCTCTCCGCTGCCAGATTGGAGATTGATCAGACCTCAGAAAGACATTCATTCTTTTAAATAATGTCCTGAGTGAATAATGTGCAGGCTGGAAAAGCAAAGCAAGACGTGGCACTCATTTGCACCCTGAGAATGATCCACTGATCCAGTGTCATAACTCATTGAGTAGGATGGACTTTTGGGGGGTGTTTACATTCATAATCATCCATTATGCCTGTAGATCTTTTACACCCAGGGACTATTTATAAAACGCAGTGTGTACTCGAGGTATTGCACCTACTGGCAATGATACAGGTGCATAGGAGAGAAATGAGTAGCCCAAAAGTTGCAAATAGGCTCCTGCATAGGCATACCGTCTAACTTGCCAAATGTGCCTAATAAAACTAAGTACTGTGACATGTTAACTAATCATTTGTGAAAGTTAGATCACGTTCTGGAGATTATTTGCAACCTTTTGCTCGGGTGGTTGGCAAGCCGGGACATTGATTACAAGACTCCACTCCCCAATCAGTAATGTGCAGGCTCTTCCTGTTTCTGAAATTGGGTATTTAAATGTGCTGATAAAACTGAATACCATCAAATGTTAATAAATATATATCATTTTGGTAGATTGCGTTCTGGAGCTTATTTTCAACGTTTTGCTCCATTCGCAATCAGTAATATGCAGACTCTTCCTGTGTCTGAAATTGGGTATTTAAATGTGCTATTTTGAGGGCATTAGTCTGTCCCATTGCAAAGTGTAGCAACATGCACTACAAGTACCTGGATGGTGCACTGATCACTTTCAAAAAGTTGACTTTGACACACTTATCACACTCACAGTTTGCTATCTTGGCTACGTAGCAAAAGCAGCTGCGATTACTGTTGCTCTGGTAAACACAGTAATATACAAATAACAGTTAAACATGTGGGTTTTGTTCTATATGCAATACTTACATCACTTTACTGGTCTAAAAAATAAGCAACTGCTAATTGTAAGGAATTAATTGACGGGTTAGTAATCATCTGCTCCTGCGAACGATAACGCTGCTGTTAGCTAGCTGGTTAGCGTTATCCTTAGCAAGCTAGCTAACAATGGTGATTGTCCCTTCGGCCCGTCTACACTACAGGCATCAAAAAATCTTGAAGCTTGGCGATTTTTTGCGAGCAACGCGACCAACAACCAATCACATGAATCTCCCGCCCCCGACCTACAAAGCAATAGCAATGTTAAAACGAAGTAAACTGGATATAAACTCTCCAAACAGGCGAAAACCTACCAGTTTCACCCACTGTCTCTGCCACCTCCCTCCATGCCTGGTTCCTCCGGATTGTATCCAGTTAAATAGTTCTGGTCGTAAAGAACCGGGTGATTTGCTACCGTAATATCTCGTTTGGAATATGAGGAAATGAACTGCGGTCTGGCTCTCCCAGCTTTCACGCGGTTTGATTGGCTGCGCTTGCACTGGCGGGATTTGCATAAACGGGATTTGATTGGCTGATGCCAAGCATCGAGCCTCAAAAGTTGAACATTGTTCAACTTTTGATGCCGATAGACGCTCGTGATGCTTGCAAAGCCATGCCATGCTCCCCACAATGCAGTTCGGCGAAGATTAAATCTTCTACGTCACCCCATTCAAGTGAATGGGCGAAGCGTTGAAAGCATTTTTCGATGCCTGTAGTGTAGACGGGCCGTTATTGTGAGGGCGCAGCTACAGTGTTCAATTTCACACAACGCTACATGGTTGAAAATTCCCATACTGTTCACAGTGCACAACAGTGTAGTATCCAAATTGAAACACATCACAAAAGATGCAAACATCTCAAGATGGCAGCTCCTTTATCTGGGATTCTTTGGCTACACTTTTGTACAGTGGGAGTTAGTGCTGACTCTTTGTCCATGTATCTTTCTCAGCAGGAGATAATAATGTATTTGTTGCAAGCTAGACCACATATAATGTCTGATGATGAACACACAAAGAATTCAATTGGTCCTTTGGGTCACCTTTATATAAATGCAATAGCAGATAAGCTTACTATCCTGTCTCACTTACAATACAAACCGCCTGTAATGAGCATCACGAGGGTCCCCTCCACAGCATCCTCGCAGCAGATGTCACGTCAATCGATGTGACCTCAGTATTTCAACAAATAAAAGTCAGGGAGAAACGTGCGAGTCCGGTGGGAACGTCTCATGCGGAAAATGCAAGCCGAGCATGACAAGCCCGGGTTTATATGGTGTAACGTATCTCATATGTCAGGGGCTTTTATGAAACACCTAGGATGAGAGCTGCATGGACGAACCTTATAGCAATCATCGGCAGGAAAAACGACCCATCTGTTATGAAAACCCCACGGAAAATGTGTCTTATTCAATACGTTTAGTATGTGAACAGTTTTTAATATCTCATCCCTATCTGCGAATGCTGGAAAGAATGAAGGAGTTGACCTTTTTATAATTTGCTTTGATCTGCAAACTGTAACGTTAGCTACTGTGTCAGTCTGACCGAGCATGTGGACAACTCTGGAAAGCTCATTTAAAATAAATGTGCTGTTAAGTAGAAGTTCCTAGACAGGGCATGAATAGTGTCTTTTGGCCCCCGATCATCAAACTCAGCAGTCCCTTATGATAAAAATCCTCGTTTTACGATAAAAATATGTTGAGACGTGCAGGAAAATAAGTCGTAGTGTCAAGAAGTGATGACAAATCATCCCTAACTGGTGTCAGAAATGTTATGGTAGTCTCTTGTTGGAGCTATAGGAAGCAGGATCATCATTCAAACAGCCAGGTTACATACAAGGTAGAGAGATTTAGTAGCACCGAGAGGCTGGAAGCTGCATTGTTCCTGTGTGGGAGAAGCCTGGAGGACACACACACAAATAGATTATTTAACTGTAAGAAAAGACTGTGTGGGGAGGGAGGTGAAGGAAGTAGAAAAAAGAGAGGAAGGTGGTTAGTCAAGAGAAGAATTGAAGGGGAGTATGTGGGCAAAATGGAACTTGGGAGGAAAGGGGGAGAGACAGACATTTTTCTCCTGAAGCAACATTTTGTCTTCAGTATCTGTGCACAACAAGAACATAATATCCTTCTGTCGGGGGTGTGTGAGGGCTCTTGCTCTTTGCGTAGTAGAACAATTAATAATGCAGATAAAGTATCGACATAAAGAATGACATTCCTGCACTTTAAGGGCTGTGTTGACATGCTTTGGAGAATTGTGTTATATTTCCCCTTTGGACGAAATTGCCATTGTTACAACTTGCCCTGTTGTCATCTACTGTTATTTATTTCTTTTGGTTGTTGCCCCCAAAAAAACTAAAACATGAAACACAAAGTCATGCCACTGTCAGCAAGTATTGATAAGATGAATGGAGAGTCAGCGGGCCATGCTATTCTAAGAAACCAGACAACCAATTATTGATTCCCATCTCTAACGTAAGTAAAATGGTTTAGTGTCCCAAACTATAAACTTGAAAAAACAGCGCTGGTTTTCTTCGTCAGATCTCTTTTTTTTTTTTTTTAACCGGTCAAAACATGGAATCAAAAATATTATCAGAACTGCCTCCCTACGGGGTCTTCAAACATCAATGTCCAGATGTTATTTAATACAAATATGTCCCTCTTTTAGTCAAATGTTTTCCTTTCAGTCATTTTCGGTATTTTATGTTTCTTATTTCAGTTTTATAAACTCCACATATTGTTCCCACTGGTTTCCTCTTGGACTTGTTTACGAGTCACAAACGAAGCTGTCGACCTTGCATGGCGTCGGGGTCCCTAACACCCTGACAGTCCCCTACAGCAACACACACACACACACACACACACACACACACACACACACACACACACACACACACACACACACACACACACACACACACACACACACACATTAACACATGGCTCCATGCACTCGGTACAAGAAGCCACCTGCGTACTTAAACACACACACTTCACGGTTATTACATTCACTGAGAGTCAGGTTGCAGAGTAACGTGCACCCTATATGTCCAGGTGGGGTAATGTAATGTGTGTCCACAACAATACACACACACACACAGAGCTATTTGTGCGCTCCACATGCCTTTGCATTTCACTTTCTCTGAGAAATGTCATTTCCACACACCCCGACGACATCCAAACCTCTCCCTGCTGTCTGGACCACACAATTGCTGGTGCAATGCGGGGGTCAAAGGTCTGTTATTCCAGAGAGAGGGCCAGCTGAGCGTCCAGCCACCAGACAGACTTTTTGCATGTGTGCAAGCATGCTAACTCTGGCTAAGCCTCCACAACACGCTGAGTATTTTTGTACATTAGCAAGAGCGCCATTACCCTATTTTTGCACCGCAGGGACAGTGTTTGTATGCAAAACCTTCTCTCTTGGTAACCCAGTCCCCGGTTCATGATTCAGGCATTAGTGTGTCTATTCACACAGGACCCGGGGGCCACAGTGAGAGTATGAACACGACATTAGAGCATGCAGATCACCTTTCACCCCCTCTTCTTGACTTTTCCTGAGCAGTGCCGCGGGGTTTAGGAGCCCCACGACTCGGAAACCCTATCGCCACGCCGTTGTTTGGGGGACAATGGCTGCTGGTTAAGTATGGGGCAAAAGGTGTACAATATTTCACGTTCCTGCCCCACGGTGCCTGTTCTACGGCTGGAAAACACGGTCACAAAACGGCCCGAACGATGTCGAACATCAGCAACACCTGCCAGCATCGTAAATCTCCCAAAAGATGAAGGGAAGAAAGGTGAAACATGTGCTTTAAACTTCAATGAAATCAGTTTTAAAAGACAGAACTGGGGGTTTTGTTTACTCAGTGATTGACTGTTCTCCTACTGTATCTTTTCAATAAGGCCACAAGTGACTTTGTTTCAGTCTCTTCGTAACCATAAGGGAGGGTCGAAAAGGACAAAGTTATGAATATTTAATAAATAGAATCATGATTTAACTTAACCTACAAAGTAGATAAGTATTTTTTAATACAATTTCTACCCCTACCGCCCCAAAATGTTGAGTGGTTTTAGTCCTTACTCTGGTTTAGAAGCTGCTGCAATGTTCGAAAAAAAACAACATTACTCGAATGTTAAGATCAATAATGGAGAATATATCTTTTTTCAATAGTCATTTTTGTATTTCTCCTGAAATCTTATTGTCAAAATATGTTTTACTGTCTGGCCACTAACAATATATCTATTCAAGTTTCTTGTCCCTTTTGTAAGACTTTACTTTTGTTGGAGAACCTGTTGCCCTCTCTGCCAGGGTCAGTGTGTCGTCCTCTCTCTCCGAGCCAAAAGCAGCCACGGATAACTGCAGCGGAGCTTCAAACAGAGCCTGTCAAAACAGCCTTTCCACTGTCCAAGTTCATTGCCTTGATCCTCGGGAATACCTTTAGCCGGGGCAGAGGAATGCCTCTAAGACCTTTTTTTTCCTTCCACGTTCTCCCTCCCATCGCCCTGCTCCGCTTCAACAAACATCCCAGTTTGTTTGCTCTGAAAATAATCCGTCCAGGGTCTGTTTCTTGAGCCGCGTGGTGAAATGTCCGTAGCGGTGACGTGTCTATCTGTTGAAGTTTTGAGAAGAACGCTGGACACAGATTCACATCAGAGGCCATCATCGAGCCCATCAAACATCATCTTTTCCTACGTGGCCTTAACTTCATCCAACTTGAATTTAACTGTCACTTCTTATGACTCTCTTTAATGTGCAGTAAGTCAGTGCAGATCAGCTGGCTGCACCGCCTCACAGCTGTGAGCTTGGCATAAAAACATCCAACCGTTCAGCCAGCTTTCAATTTTCTCCACATTTCCAATGAGTTTGAGTCCAGCGTTGGCTCTGACTGACCTTCAGGACTTTTGATTTAAACAAGGTTTGCAGTTAGCTGTCTCTTCCCTTCATATTGGCGATGTCAAGGTCATTGAGAAAGAAGCACCTGATGTATTACTCATCTTCAAAGCGAGCTTAAACACTAAACCAATGATGCAGCAAATGAACTGCAAATAAGGGCCCAGGCATTTCTTCATGTAGAGGATTAAAACTAGATCAGTTTTTAACATTTTAGCCACAACAAACGATCAAAACTAAAGTCAAAAACATCTCCCTGAGGAAAGCAGTAGTGAAATAAGTACTCACAGCTTTGACTTGAGTATTTAGTAGTGATGCCAAATTGTAAAGAATACTCTGTTTGTATAAGTCCTGATTTTATTTAAGTAAAATTCCATTGTTGGCATAAAAATATACTTGAAAGTACAAAAAGTAAAAGCAATCGGGCTGCAGACTCCTTTTTGTTTATTTCAGTAAAATAGTGACATCATTTTGTAACACTTCTATTGGCTAGCGCTCCAACACATTATACGTGATAGGCTAAGGGGCGGGACATCTCTAAGCGGTTGACCAATCCCAACAGAGCCGGTCAGCTAACCAATCAGAGAAGACTGGGCTCTGGTTTCAGACAGAGGGTGAAATAAAGAGCTTTTTGAACATTAGAGCATGGAGACATGTCCCAGTAGAGACATCTGAATATAAATAAGAACCTGGAAATTAGCAGAATAGGGCTTCTTCCCAATATTAGCCCATATAAGCGTCTGTTGAACCCTCCATCTGTATGTCTAAATGCTCTTGGCTCTACATTTTTGAACATTAGAGCATGGAGACATGTCCCAGTAGAGACGCTAAATACACATACAGTATGTCCTCTTTTAGTAACATAACAAAATCAACTCAAATTTAAATTTAATTACAGTAAAAAAGTTACTCTCCATAGCTGGGGGAAAGTGAGGCATGTAGGAGTTGGCTCTGAGAGACACTTTTGAAAGGAGCCGTCCACAGGTCTTCATAAAGTTTGTACCTGTACTCCCCCCCCCCTGCCTCCCTCCCCCCCCCCCCGTCCTTCAGTGGAGAGGTCATCATCCACTGAAGCTGAGAAAACAACCGAAAGCTGGGGCTGGTCAGGCAGTCGGGTCAAGGACCTTTAAGAGCCACCCTGTGGGTCATTAATAATTAATGAAACCTGAGGCTGGGACAGGAGGCCATGACTAAACACCAAAAGGGCCGAAGCAAGTGAAAAGGCAGAGGGGGGAGAGGGAGGGGGGGGGGGGATCGAGAAGAGGCCCTGACTCAGACTCTGGATACAGTCTCTGCTCCCACTGTATGCTCCAAAGACTGCAGACGCAACAATCTGCACGACCCAGCGACGTTTGGAAAGCAAAACGTGGAGACTTTAGGTCCTCAAGTGCGGAAGAATGATCCCACTCAGGAAAAGTTATTTTTAGTTAGTCTTCCTTCTCCATCCGAGCAACAATTACAGAACATGCCACATTTAGTTTATTTAAAACTCATTTGAACATGGCTGGTTAGGAATCAGCTGTCAACACTTACATTTTCTAAACTACACAAAAACGTTCTGTACTGCTTCAACCCGTGGTTATCTGCCTGCTATGTAATATCTTTTCTTTTTATTTGTTTATTAGCTATTTCTGTATTGTGAGCGTCTATTTTACAGAAAAATCAATGTGCACTGTATCTCAACTACATTTTTGATGGAATGAATAACAGCACCAACGTCTTCTTCACTGTTTCCCATGAAATCCTGCCGCCCCAAAAACTCCTGTTCAACAAAGCGCGTATGCTCGCCCTCGGGGTACAACCACGCCGAGACCTCCATTACGAGCAGGGCCTGATGAAAGAGTGGCTAAGGGGGGCTTAGGAGGTTTTGGTTCTTAGCCCTCCCCCGTCGGGCCAGATATGAAAGCAGATAGTTCAACATGGTGTTATATAACAAGCAGGAGAGCAGTGTTTGGATGGGCCGATCCAATCTGGCTGACGATTCCAAGAAAATTGTGTATTATGTGAAAATGTGTTGCGGTCTTTACTGCTTGTTCCAGGTTTTAGATTTCCGTGCAAGCTCACTATTCTGAAGAGGATGTGACCACAAAGATATATTGATATCATGTACAATAAGAAGTACTATTTCCACTGTCATGCGTATATACAGTATATACCAGGAGGATGACGGCCACATCTGAACATTTCATTGAGCTCTTAACATAAGTTAATGTTATTTTGAGTTCTGAAATCAAACAAAGAGAATAAAGTTAGAAAATACTTCGTTTTTTGCAGAATTCTGACTTTTTTTCTTAGAAATCTGCTTTTTTCCCTCAAAATTCTGACTTTAAATTCTGACTTTTCTCTGAATTCTGACGTTAATCTCAGAATAAATAAAAAAATCCCTTTTGGTCTCAACAGAACATTACAGCTGATCCAGGATTGACATTTTAGGATCGACAGGTGCTTCAGTGTTACATTATTCAATCGTGGGACCTTGTGTCTCCAATTGAAGGGGAAACATATTCTATAAGACATTGTTTGGTGTCAGAGACATTGTTAATACATTATTATCATAGCTTGATTCATAGAGTTTCTCAAAGGGTTGACCTCCAATCTTTACCTGATGCCTTTTATTGTATCCTCTGCAGAGTTCATCAGACGACTGCGACCCACATGAGGGAATCAACGAAGGGAAAGAGAGCAAGTACCGCCTGCAGGTGACCCAGTTCGTCCAGAGGCTGGAGTACTGGCAGAAAGAGTTGACCAACACCTTGGTTACATCCATCACCGTGGTAACAGTCCATGGCCGAGCTGTGGCGTATTTGGGCACCTCTGATGGACGCCACATTCAGGTGAGAAGGGTTTGTTATGGGAGCGCTTGATTTGATGTGCAGGGACGTTTTTCTATGATGAGAGCATGCATTTCAAACACTTTTTAAAACAGACGGCCCGGGGACCATTTTGAATCGGCCATCAGCTAATTAAAAAAGTATAATGCTACACGGCCCACAAATGAAACTTGTGCTTGTCTTATTTTGCACTTCTGAAATATATCTGTACACATATATTACACCGTAGTATTCATGTGTTAATAAAACCACTTTACAAATTCATTCAGTCGATTAAAGTTGGAAACATTTTCTAACATATCTTAGTTGATAAGAAAAAAGCCCGATGACTTATTTACAAGTTTGAAATAGACCCTTCCTATTTCTCCTTATTATAATCAATGTGAGGCTTCTGGTTTAAGGGATGAGCTGCCAACACTCAGGAGCATACTTTACCTACATTTGATAGATTTTGCTAACTTATAACTGAACGTATGAGGCAGTATATCTCTAGTGAGTGGCCCCAGCCCTTCGTATATTTCTCTGTATGTGGCCTTCGGTGAAAACAGTTTGGAAACCCCTGTTTTTAAACGTTCTACATTGTTTAAGATGTACGAGGCTGATGACGTCGGCAGGTGACGATGATCTGTCTTTTATTGACTTTTGAGTTCTGGCAGGAACCCAATTTGCGTGGGAAATACTAGCAGTTAGGCGTAAACAGACAGCCTGAGGCACTGTGGTTTCCCCTCTCTTATTCCTCATGTAAATTGGGCAGGATGTTGGCATGTTTGCAGAGAACGCACCCTCACATTCAGGTGCCTCCGCTTCAGGCAGGTTGAGGGAGTCTATGACCGAGCACCAGGAGCTTTCTGTTTACACAATTGTTTTACCTTTGACCTGTGCTCAGTGAGCCTCCAAAAAAAAACGCTCGTTCCAGTCTGCCATCTGAGCAAACACTGCATTTGGTCGATCTTTGTACAAACCCACAGTGGATTACGCCCTCCTGGTCGCTTGTCAGCTGCTTTCAACGTGTCATACATGACCTGTCAATACTTCTGCATGGGGTTTAGGTCATGGGACTACTTTTAAGTCATGGGATGATTAGGGCTGGAAAGTGACGAGTATTCAAATATTTGCACTTTTTTGCATATAGGATTTGTCTGGCTTGCTAAAACAGAAATCTATGAACCTGGTTTAACTTTTTACACTTTACTTTTTTAGTTTAAATCATGTGGACCAATAATGAAGTTCCTCTTTGAGCAAGTTTTCTTGTAAATTCCTCGCAAAAACACCACTTTTATCTCATTTACCTCCACAAAAATCAGCTTGCAGATTCTCTTATAATAAATACCAAGCAAAATCTCTTTCACTTCTTCAATTGTTCTTCTCTCTTGCTGCAAAGTGCTTTCTGTGAAGATCGTTTGAATAACAGCATGGAATGCAAGTTGTTATTGAATGCAGCGCTGACGATAATAGCAGCTTTTAAAACTTTCTGGAGACTGTCAGGGAAGCTTCTCATGCTGTCCTTGTAAGCAGAGATTTCTCTCTCAAGTAAGCATTTTTCTGCATTTGAAAAGTTAAAAATAGGCAACATCGGCTTGAAATATGAACGTTTCTCAGAACAACTTTTTTTTAAATGTACGTGACTTAGATTTTTGGAATAACTTATTTTCTGAACCTTCTCTTTAAAACTATTAAAAATAGCTTAACGTCTATGCAAATCACCACAACTGCGTTAAGTGAGAATATGTATTAATAGATAGGCTTTTTGGCCTCTTGAATGTTACTTGCATTGTTTTATTTGGGAGTGCTATCCATGTGGGGTGAAACAAAGCATTTTGGCACCTAACTTAATATGACTATATATGAGTGTGAATCCCCCCCCCCTTTCTGGGGGTCACTCCTTTTGTCCATCAATGCATACATTTGACTCTGTGTGCACTGCATGCACGGGTTCCAGCTGCAGAGTAAAGTGCAGTGGGGACATTGTGTTGCATGGAACAAAGCACGTAGAGTAAAAGCTGAATTACCTCACGTGTTTTTGAAACACAAGAATGAAGCAAGAGACGTGGAAAAAAGGGGCGACAGCTGCAGTGAGGGATGGAGTTTGAGGGGGGGGGGGTGATGGAGTTGGGGTGCGAGAGGCTTACAAGCCGAACGGCACGTTAATGGTGAACGCCGGGCCCCGCTGACACTTCTCTCTCACGACATTTTCTACTCACCGAGGGTCCCGTGCAGCTGTTGCTGTAACTTTCTCTACTGTTCGCGCCCCCCCCTCCTTCTTTTTTGTTGTTTTTGTGGCAGGCTGAATTGGCTGAAGTTCATTGTTTGAGCTGAAGGGGTTTAAGGGAGCAGAGCAGCTGTCCAGCCGCTCCACTCTATCAAATATGTTCTGCCTGTCAACTGAGACGAGAGGGAGGGGAGACAGCGATGTGTGACCGAATCGACTGAACACTGAGGCTTCTTCGCTTTTATTAACTACGGTTAAACATATTCCCAGTGTTTATAAAGTGATCTTGATTGCTGCAGGATTGAGGTTGCAGTCTGACCGTGCAGGTGAAACAGATACTAACTCATTTTTAAATTGAATTGAGTTTATAGATACAGTATACACATATAAACATACATATAAAATGCAATGTAATGTAATACACACTAGAAGCAGACTAAGAGACAAAGTAAGAAAGATGTCTCAGGATAAATACCTCAGGAAGAAACCGAACAGTGTTAGAAATTAAAATCAATGTTGATATGTCGTAATTTGAATTAAATACACTATTTAATTTAAATCAGTTTTATTCTAAAAAAAACGGAAGTTCACACTATTAATTTAACACTTTTATTCTGAAAATTCTTCATTTCCGGTTAGCATTAGCATGTGGCGAAATGCTACGTTTTCATATCGTGAATTGAAGGTGAACTGACATGTGATGTTGTACACTGAGCACACTGGGATTAGCACTAATTTATTGCCGCTGAATAACATTTATTAGGGAATGTCTAAATAACCACAGACACCAGAATGATGTAATTTAGCTACAGAAAAAGGCAGGAATTGCATTGGACCCGCCCCCCGACGACGCTGGCCAATAGGAGAAGACCTCAGATGACAACAGGAAGAGCAAGCCAATAATTGACCTTTTCTACCCCCTGACCTGTACTGACCGGTCGGATGAGGAGAGCGCCTCCACTCGCACATTTCATTTTGTACACCACCGCATCTTTTATGTTATTAAATGCTGTTAACTTTTATAAGCTTCCCCTGACTCTTTTCAGTCTCTCCTGACTTCAGGGTTCCAGAATTGCTTACAACAGTCAACAGTGATTTAGATTATCAACCATTTTGTATCCTAGCTGCTAAATATTAGTGCCGGAATGAGTCCTGAACTTGGAAATGAGTTAGCATATTAGCACTTCTTGTACCCATGCTCATAGTCAATGGGTTTTAAATACGTTTTTTGTTAAATTAACGATATAGTGTCTGTGGTTAACGAAAGTTGAAGAGATGTCCAATGTGTCTGGTGTTCTGTGTGTTCAGCAGACAAGACTTATTATTTTACTTTATTAAAAAAACAAAGATGACGACAGCCAGAATTGCTCCAGGTTTCAAAACAGTTCAGCATAAGCCAATGTGAGAGGTGACAGTCACTACATATACTTTTTTTTTTTACAATTGGGGCCTGAGCGCTTGTGTTCTTTTGGCCCAGTTTACAGCTTACCTCGTTCCTTGATTGCAGCGACTTCTTTCTTGACTCAAATGTTATTATAACTTGATCGGAAATACGCCAAATGACCCGAGGTGTAATGAACTGGAATGATGTATTAGCCGGCTCTCAAGTATCCTGTTGTGACCGAAGTTTCTCACTCACTTACCCTGAGTTTCTTTTTAAAGGCGTACATTTGAACTGACAACCCTTCCACCACCTGCTCTTTCCCCACGATTAGCTACAATAGGAATTGCAAGACTTGGTAGTCCTTGTCGGCAACGCATTTCATTGTTAGTACGTTAAAAAATAACCTGTCAACTTTTCATGTTTTCCAGTTTCCTGGTTGTTCCCAGTGAGGGGAACAAGGAGTCGAGTCAGTGACAGAAAAATAGTTTTGTTTCCCCCCCAATGAACTCCATTCTGGCTCAGGAAGTGTTTCCCTCGGCTTCACTTGGGCCACTGTGGGAATAACACAGAAGCCGTGTTTAGAGGCCAAACTTCCCCCCCGCCTGCTTAATACAATAAGCTGTAATTTACACCGCTATTACCTCCAGAGAGATGCCTGTTGTATGGCCCTGTCCCCAGCGGAAAGCCTGCCATTATACTCGCTGTCACAAAGCTAACGTTGATCATGAGGCTCAAACAGTGGGAGGAATGAAGCCGGGGAACAAGGAGGGTGAGCGGAGTGTCAGCCGAGCAACAAAATCACATTTAAAGTTACAATACAGAGTGTTATGAGTATTTAATGGAATCACACACGCGTACCAAAAGTCCCATCCCTGCAGAGCGCTTTTGTTTCTGCAGAAAGTCACTTTGCAGATATCCGTGTGTGTGTGTGTGTGTGTGTGTGTGTGTGTGTGTGTGTGTGTGTGTGTGTGTGTGTGTGTGTGTGTGTGTGTGTGTGTGTGTGTGTGTGTGTGTGTGTGTGTGTGTGTGTGTGTGTGTGTGTGTGTGTGTGTGTGTGTGTGTGTGTGTGTGTGTGTGTGTGTGTGTGTGTGTGTGTGTGTGTGTGTGTGTGTGTGTGTGTGTGTGTGTGTGTGTGTGTGTGTGTGTGTGTGTGTGTGTGTGTGTGTGTGTGTGTGTGTGTGTGTGTGATAGGGGGATGGTATAATTCAGAGGGCTTCATGTAACTGGAGCAACCACACAGCCCATTAGAGACCCAGTTCTCTCCTGTTTGCTCCCGGGCCCTGTAATTGCATCTTAACCGCAAATGATGAATACTGTTCCAGGTGTGTTGACTGTGTGTGATGAAGAGAGAACAAGTAGGGATGTGTGTGTGTGTGTGTGTGTGTGTGTGTGTGTGTGTGTGTGTGTGTGTGTGTGTGTGTGTGTGTGTGTGTGTGTGTGTGTGTGTGTGTGTGTGTGTGTGTGTGTGTGTGTGTGTGTGTGTGTGTGTGTGTGTGTGTGTGTGTGTGTGTGTGTGTGTGTGTGTGTGTGTGTGTGTGTGTGTAAAGACAAAAGTGTGTGTCAGTGAGTAAAAAAGAGTGATAAATGTGTGTGTGTTGCAAGTGTGCCGACGTACAGTATGTTCCTGAAACACCGCCCAAGTTGGAAGAGGATATAAAGTGCATTCTTTTGTCTCCTCTCAATTAAAACCTCTCTATAGTGAAAGTTAACAGCTCAATTGAATGTCACTACTAGAATGTGTCTCTTCAAATTATAAGTATTACTGCGTCTTAGGTTACAGAAAGTTATGTAACTCAAATAAAGTGAAGTTCATTCAAAACATTAACACATTGTGTCTGCAGGCATTTGTAAAGGCTGAAGCTGAATTACTGCCAGACCAATTTTATAGCTGTCAAAATCGACTAATTACACGAAAAATAGTGAATAGATTGCGAGCGTCTCTGCCTCCAGCGTTTGTTAAGATAGTTTTAACATGCCTTGATCAAATGGTTGCCTTCAAGCACGGAGATCAAAATAGATATTCTTTTCATCAAACTTCTGGAAAGAAAACGAAGAATTAAATGTCCAGAGATGTCAGGTGTGAACGTGTTTATTTGCCTTATTAGGAAGAAGCAGACATTATACAAGACGGATAAAATGGACTTTACTTCATAACTTTGAGAACATAACAAAAGATGGAATATACGCTTTGAAAAGCAAGAGCATGCATGCAAACGCTGCAAAAAATCATCCATGCATCGTCATGTTCATGCATTCAGACACACACAACGTTAACTAGGGCTGCTCAATTAATCGTATTTTAATCGGAATTACGATTTTGGCTTGCAACGATTATGAAAACAACATAATCAAAATAAAACGATTATTATTATTATTATTATTATTTTTAATTCTGTGGGTTTTTCAGTTGCATTAAACTTAAAGTTCAGGGTAATCAACTGCCTACCTTGAGACCTCAGAAATCGGGACCATTTCAAAATGCAAAAGAGGGGTGGGGGGGATGCTAGTGGATCGACGGAGCTGTTAGATTAACATGCTTATTGTAGTTGTAAGTGCAATGCCTTGCGGCCTGTAGCTGGGCTGGAAAGGAGTGAGCAGAGAGTAGAGTAGTTGTCGATTCTGTTTTCTGTGACTATCTGCCTCACCCTCTCAGACTTTCAGTTGCACGCGCTACTAAAGAGACGTGTTACCATGGAAACCAAACAATGGTGAAGCTGTATTAAAGTCCGAGTGGAAACAGTCCTGAGTAAATCTGATTTTGTCAGAAATCGGGAGAAATGCGGGAGAAATATGACCCCGGGAGGAAACCGGGAGAGGGCAATGAAATCGGGAGTCTCCCGCGGAAATCGGGAGGGTTGACAAGTATGTGTTAAAGGCCCCATGTCATGGCCATTTCTACTGATCATAATTCCATTGTTGAGGTCTACTAGAATAGATTTACATTGTTCATTGTTTAGATTTACATTTGGACCAATTGGTCCATTTGGTCGTTGTTACGTCACTTGGTACCAGAAAGAAAAAGAGAAATCCCCAACGAGGCGTTCTGGGGCAGCATAGACAGGTCTTTCCTGTGTTAGAGTTTTACTCGCTACAGGGTGTACTTTGAGGGTTTGTGACTCTGCAGACCGTTCACATGCAGAAAAACCTTCATAACACACAAGGGGACGGGTGATAACCAGAAAAGCATGACATGGGACCTTTAATGTTTGTGGACTAACAAAACAGGTGGTCCATGCTAAAGGTTTGAGTTGAGTTCAGGATGCTGTCAAATTGGCACAAACTTCCCCTATAATGACTTAATCTGGATTGATTATGACCCGAGCCCAGGGAGGACATTTTACTTGCCAAACATATTGAACTAATGGATTAATTATTTGTAATGGCTGTAACTAATTACACACTCTAACATGATGAATTCTCACGGCAAGTTGTGTTGACCCAGGTAAAATAAACAGACGCATAGTTAATGATATAAATTACACCTTAACCGCTTTGAAAATTAAAAACGTCTGCTGTGAGAAAGATCTGTCGGACCTTGACACCCGACGAAGAGTGAACATTGTAATTAATTAGCTTTTTAACACAACGCTGCTGTAAAGGTGATACACTGGGAGAGATCGAGACAGTCTGGATCATATTCCACTGGATCCTTCATTGCTTCAGCGCCATGTCGATGTCTTCCACTTTCCGATCATCGAGGCTTTGTTTGTCTTCAGGCGCTGCTGTGGATCTCTTGTTGTCAAATAAAAGACTCCGTATAATCTTTCCTTGTAATGTAATTCATTGTCTGTATCAACTTACAATGTATAGAAATGTTCTTAAGTCAACAACGGTGGTGAAACAGCGGTGACTAAATCCATCCTCCTAACCTTAGCTGACCTTTACTTAAAAAAAATATCAGTTTCATTGTGAAGAAACATTAAATATCTTGGACTGCAGTCACTTCTTCGCTTACAGTGCGTCTTTTTGACTTAGTTTCCTTCTGCTGTGTCTTTAGCAACAGACTTAGCCACTATATAAGCCTGAGGTTTCAATGCATGGCACTTGCAGGAGAGAAACATTGAGATTATTTGTTGAGAAACACAGCATCAGGCCCTCACCTTTTTAGTTTGTCATTTGACGTGCAGCGTCTTAAAGAAAAGTACTCCTGTCACTAAAGCAATTTAAACGTTGTCTGGTTACCTGTTTGCTGATCTCATCTCTATTTGTCTAGCTTTTGTTCTCAAAGCAACTTCAGTTACAGTCTCAGGCAATGATACTGAGTCATGACGCACGACGTGAAGACATTGACTTTACATTAGAAAATAAAATAAACAATTAAATAATTTAATTAATGAGAGTACGTTTTTGTTTTGGAGTGAACCATGAACTGTTGCAAGAACAAGTGCATGCATGTGCTCCTATAGCTACACTACTTGCTAAATAGATACAATACAATAATACAAAGAGGCTTTATTGGCATGACCACATTTTAAATTGCCAAAGCACGAGGCGTTATAACAGAACAACAACTAAAAAGAAACACTAAACATAACTAATTTGACTTGCATCACAGCAGCTCCATGTGTAACATCAACAGACAAATATCAAGACACAAACATTTAACACAACAGCTCAATTACTGAGAGAAAACATGCTCAAGCCTTCAGCGTGCATTTGATCTGGCTCTGTATCTACTGTGAGGACGGACTGGAGCACAAAGGATGCTTCAATCTGACTTTATTGAATCGTGGGACCCTGTATCTCCGATTAGATGGTAGCAGTTCGTATTGTCTGCTCAGCACATGGTTTGGGTCAGAGATGATGTTGTTAGACAGCCTTATTAGGCTGTTATGACAGGCTGAGTCATAAAATCTAAAGTCATAAAGTGTGTGAGCATTTACTCGTGCTGTATCCCTGTCTTAAATGACTTCTCCATGTTTCAGGTGCTGTTCTCCCGCTTCGCCTCCCCTCATGTGAACGTGCGTCTGGACTCTCAGCCCGTCTCGGCCAGCGTTGCTCTGCTGGAGGCCGACGGCTCAGGAGGATCTCTGCTGGTGGCCACTGGGAACAAGGTGGGGCTGAAACACTGAGAATAATGACCTTTATTTACTCCTGAACAAAGTGGGGAGGGTCTCAGAAAAACATGCCATGTACAGTAGCTCCATTGCTACACATTTGGTCGTGTGTGTCCTGTGTTCATATCTCAAGAATAACAAGAGCATGAAGAAGACGGACTGGAAACACTGCCATATCTTTGTGTTGATCATTGCCTTTTCAAATACTTTAAGTGTGCTAGGCTTATTTCATCTTGTGAAGACTTCAAAACCATTGCAACTAACATAGTTTCATGATTTTAGATTGCCCTGTAGAATAAAGGCATTTTAACTTTGCACTAACCCTACCTTGTGCATTGGATTTTTAAATAGACTTGAATTTGACTTGTTTTTGAAACCATATTCCACTCATTCATCACCGAGCCCTTCGTGAGCAATCATAACAAGAACATAATCTGTACAAATTCCTTGCATTAGCGAGATGATGACACACACTCTCTTTTACTAAAAGCAGATAAACACAGAAAAGAGCCAACAGGATTAAAGTTTTTTTCCACTTCTAATCCAATCGTCCCTAAGGGGAAACACTTTGCTTGTTTGTGAGATAATACATTAACACTACAGACTTTTCTTTCCTCTTTCCAGATCACTAAAGTCCCTCTGATTGGCCCCGGCTGTGATCAGCTGACCACCTGTACTTCCTGTTTGTTGTCGTCACGGGTGACAGAATGTGGCTGGTGTGATGGACGCTGCACCAGAGCCAATCAGTGCCCCTCCCTATGGACCCAGGACTACTGCACACCCGTCATCACTAAGGTAACCACAGTTAGTCACCATGGTGATAATTATGGCCGGTAACTTAATATTTGTACTCACTAGCTACATTATTTGTTGTGTCTAAGCCCTAAGAGAGTAAAAAGGGCATGTGGTAATGTAGAATGTTAGCACTCCAACACATTGTACGTATTAGTTTAAGGGGCGGGACATCTCCAAGGGGTTGACCAATCACAACAGAGCCAGCCAGCTAACCAATCAGAGCAGACTGGGCTCTGGTTTCAGACAGAGGGTGAAAAGAGGTGCTGCAGCACAGGCAGTATGAGAACATAAAAAGAGCTTTTTGAACATTAAAGCATGGAGACATGTAGAGACTACATACTGATATACACCTGAACATCAGCAGGAGAGGACTCTTTAAAGTAGAGACACTACATACTATTATACGCCTGAACATCAGCAAGAGAGGACTCTTTAAAGTAGAGACACTACATACTGATATACACCTGAACATCAGTAGGAGAGGACTCTTTAAAGTAGAGACACTACATACTGATATACACCTGAACATCAGCAGGAGAGGACTCTTTAAAGTAGAGACACTACATACTGATATACACCTGAACATCAGCAGGAGAGGACTCTTTAAAGTAGAGACACTACATACTGATATACACCTGAACATCAGTAGGAGAGGACTCTTTAAAGTAGAGACACTACATACTGATATACACCTGAACATCAGCAGGAGAGGACTCTTTAAAGTAGAGACACTACATACTGATATACACCTGGACATCAGCAGGAGAGGACTCTTTAAAGTAGAGACACTACATACTATTATACGCCTGAACATCAGCAAGAGAGGACTCTTTAAAGTAGAGACACTACATACTGATATACACCTGAACATCAGCAGGAGAGGACTCTTTAAAGTAGAGACACTACATACTGATATACACCTGAACATCAGCAGGAGAGGACTCTTTAAAGTAGAGACACTACATACTGATATACACCTGGACATCAGCAGGAGAGGACTCTTTAAAGTAGAGACACTACATACTGATATACACCTGAACATCAGCAGGAGAGGACTCTTTAAAGTAGAGACACTACATACTATTATACGCCTGAACATCAGCAGGAGAGGACTCTTTAAAGTAGAGACACTACATACTGATATACACCTGGACATCAGCAGGAGAGGACTCTTTAAAGTAGAGACACTACATACTGATATACACCAGAACATCAGCAGGAGAGGACTCTTTAAAGTAGAGACACTACATACTGATATGAACCTAATAATTAGCATAATAGGGCCCCTTTAAACTATTAGCTCATATAAGCGTCTGTTGAACCCAGAATCTGCATGTCTAAATGCTCGAGTCTCTACACTTAGCATTTTTGAAGGTCATGCTCCTTCCTCATTAACAGCAGCACTGTCCTATCTAACACTGTGGGGGCTCAGTGTGGGTGGTGTTCAATCTTTCTGACTTTAATGTTGCACCCCATGCTGTCAGGCTGTTTCCATATATAAGAAACTAAACAAGATGCCACCTACACCGCCCTTAATGGACCAAAGGGGGACGGGAACCTGTAAAAACACCTCTTACTCTGTGAATGACTTAACAAGCAACACTTTAAAAAGAGCTGTAACTCACTAAAGAAAGGATGCTTGGTTGTTTTTTATACAACACCTATAAGGAGTATATGTTATCTTCTGAGATTCTTGTCTAATGTCAGGACACTCATCTGTATGGATTGCCACCAATGACACTAATGCTTAAATAATGCTTACATTTTTCTCGTATGTACTTTAGATTTTTCCAACCTCCGGACCAATACAAGGTTCTACAACAGTGACCATGTGTGGGAGAAACTTTGGATTCGACAAGACAGAGAACTTCAAGGGGTCTGTGGTGACGGTGGAGGTGGCAGGAGCTCCCTGCAAACTGCCCAGACAAGACAGTATCAACAGGTGTGTGTGTGTGTGTGTGTGTGTGTGTGTGTGTGTGTGTGTGTGTGTGTGTGTGTGTGTGTGTGTGTGTGTGGGGGTGTGTGTGTGTGTGTGTGTGTGTGTGTGTGTGTGTGTGTGTGTCACGCCTTGCTGAATACACACCATGCCTGTGTGTGTTGTTGATGTACTTCTATTTATCGGCATGCAATGTTATAATGCTGTCCTATAATGATTAGTTTTCCGCACAGTATCTGGTAAAGCCACATTTGAGAGGCATAGAGAAGCAGAGTGTGTGTTAAGTGGTGTGTTTACGAGACAGAGCGACACTGGCATCCTTTAGGGGGAAGGCAGGAGATTAACAGGGGTTATTGTGTTGAAGCAAGAATGTTAAGAAGCCCCCTCTTTCTCCTGCAACACAACACATGACTCCCCTAACTGAAAAATTGCTGGGAAAAGTCGCTGAATCCAGACTTTCCACTCTCCCAACATCCCATTCAAAAGCCCCAACAACTTCATTACAAATTGGCTGGAAACAAATAAAAAAACACAAAAAAAAAAACTTCCCTATTTGTGCGTTTACTACAGGGCTGGAGATGATTGAATTAGGATGAATGCTTGTTGGCTGGGGCACGGTATAACGGGTATAATGCCTGATCTGTGTGTTGTTGGGGGGTTTGTGTTTAGGTGGACTGAGATGCAGTGTTCCCCCGTGTTCAGCGGGAACTTCACCCCGTCAGGACACACAGTGAAGGTCACCAGTGGGAATATGGTGGCCACGATGGAGGGCTTCACTTTTGTGGTAAGAATGACATTTTTCCTTCCTTATCTTTGTTGTGTTTCGATATTGATGGTCCAATACAAAGTCCTACATTCAAGACACCAACACAGATTACATTACATGTTACTTGTTAGACGCTTTTATTCAAAGAGACTTACATACATTCAGTACTGTGGGCAATCCCCACAGGAGCAATTTGGGGTGAAGCGTCTCAGGGACACAACGACATGCTGACTGCAGTGGGACTCGAACTTGCTACCCCCTGATTCGAAGTCCAGCACACTATCCACTGAGCCACAGCCTCCCCTCCAGATGAAAGGAGTAGTCAACACCCGCAGACAAACACAAAAGTTCAAGAGCACCTCTTAACACATATGAAAATCTCTCCAATGACAAAACGGACAACACTTATTGTGTTTCGATATCATATTTGCAACAGCGATAAGATGGTACTTACACTTAATACACCAACACAAATTGAAGAAGTAGTGCGATTACCACTTTCATGTATAATGCTATTCGGGACCACTCGCTAACAACCTCTAGAATTACAAAAAGGAGTTTTGCACCCCGCCTCTGGAACTCCCTCCCACCTGACATCCGCAACACTGACTCTCTCCCCATTTTCAAATCACGTCTCAAATCACATCTCTTCACACTCGCATATCCACCCTGATCATTATCCATCACACATCCTCTGTTTTTATTTATTTGATTATTTGATTTATATACTGCATTGTCTTGTTTATGTCTCTTATGCTGGTGTTATGTATTGTGTATCTTGTTTTCTATGTGTTTGTACGGCGACCTTGAGAGCCTTGAAAGGCGCCTGAATAAAATAAATGAATTATTATTATTTAGTTTTCAAATCATGCAATTGGTTTCTTTCTGGGCTAATAATTAGACTCTAATCCCAGGTCAAAATGATATGGATTTATAGGTATATCTATTCCAAACACTTAGTTTATAACTTTGAGAACATAACTTCAGTGAATCAGCATGTACACTTGATGAGTCCCACATATAAAAATATCGCTTTTTAGGCAAATTGGTAGAATCCGAACATAAGCCATGAGAGATATTGAATGTGTCTTGGTGGTCTTTGCTTCCAGGACCCTGTGATCAGTGAAATCTTCCCGACATTCGGACCAAAGTCTGGAAACACCATGCTGACCATCAGAGGAGCCTTCCTGGACTCTGGGAACAAGAGGGAAGTGATGATAGGGAAAGCAGCCTGTAAGATCCAGAGGTCAGTCTTATTTCTTTTTTCCAACTCATTTTCTTTGCCTCACAAACTGCATAACAGGAACATCTCTTTAAGATAAAGTTTGTTTGTCATTATATTTTCTGTGGCGTCTTCTGTCTTTTCGACACAATTGTGGAGGCTGTACAGGATAATAGTGTAGATGTATTGTTTGGTACACATGCTTGTCATTTATAAAACACTTGGTATCCCTTTTTCAAAATGCAAGGTATTTCGCTAGACTCCAAAAACTTGGTAAACGTAACTTTAAGTATGTGACATTTGGTTAGCAAAGGAAAAGTTGTGATTAAGGGTCAAATAAGGAAGCTACATCGTAACATAACTTAATAAGTTACTACGCAAGGTAAGTAAATGTTACGATACTACTTGGCTAGGTTTAAGACAAATGCAAAAAAACAGGGGTAAATGTCATTGCACTAAAACATAACAAAACGTGTCATATTAACCCTCGTCCTAACCCCCACCCTCAGCTTGTCCTCCGCCATGCTGACCTGTAAGACGCCTCCACACGCCGTTCTCTCCGAACAACCCGTGAAGCTGACGGTGGATTCGGTGGAGCTTCACGCGCCGGTGCGGTTCACCTACAACCAAGACCCCATCATCAACAGCATCCAGCCCTCACGCTCCTTCGTCAGGTCAGAGACTTATTTCAAACCAAGAATGGGGTTTGCAGTCTTCACGTTGTATTCAGAGTCAGAGGGGAGAAGATATAGTTCCAGTAAAGATACAAATACAACCGTATTAAGTAAAGTGGCAACCACACATTATTAAAAACATCTCATAAGTACACATTCAAAGTATAAAAGATGAGAAGCAGTCTAATAAAAAATGAAGTGGAACCAATGGAAAGGAATGAAGTAGAGGTCGGATGACGGTAGAAAAGTTAGGGTTAGGGTTTCATATTAATAATAGAGGCAACCACCTGAACAATTAAAAGTCTAATAAGTACACATCCAAGGAAGAAAAAATAACTAGCAGGAGTTTAAATATAAGTGCACCACATAGTGAAGAAGTGAAGTAGCGTTGTCAACATCTTAGTGGTGGCTAGCGCTAAGATGTTGAGAACCTTTGCACAAATGGTTTGGATATCACTATTTGTCAAACTGTAAATCTGAGTTACTAAGAGGTAAAACAGAGAGAGAAAGCCAGGGGGGGTTGTGGGAAAGTCTGTAGATGAGGCGAGACAGATTAAAGCTTCACAGGAAGGAAATGAGTAGGAGGTGACAAGTAGCTTAACTGCTAACGCCAACAGCAGGTCGCTCCCAGTGGGGATCTACTGTATCTCCGGCTGATGCTAACTGATGCTAACTGATGCTAACGCTAACACCAGCTAACGTCCTCTCTCTTCTCTCTGTAGTGGAGGCTGCACCGTGTCGGCTCACGGTTTCTTCCTGCAGTCCGGCCTCCAGCCTCAGATGATCCTCAGCACCGGGCAGGATGCGGAGGTCTTCCATGTGGTGAGTGCCACGAGGGGTTCATATTCCATAATGAGTTCTCTATCAGGGGTTACAATGGTTGCACAATCTGAGTTAAGGTTATGGGGAAGCAAAGAGAGACCCGTCTGCAGTGTTGAGGGTCAGTCTCAATGTATAGACTGTGGAGCTCAAAAACTAAAAAAATTGATGTCATGAACCTTTTTGAGCAACTTTTTCCAGAACTCAAGAAGGTTATAAATTACTGTCCGTGACTTTTGACAGCAACATACTGCTGGATATAGTAACCTCATCCAAACTTCGTCCAAATCTCGTGATTTTGTTTCTAAATCAAAAACTGATCAAAATGACATTTCTATTTTGATCATCAAACTCAAAAGCTGTATTTTCGATTTGTCGAGGTTTAACGTTTTCCCAGTATTAATGGTTTTGACTCCACTATTGACTGCATGTTTCTGACAACATCTGGAAAACGACCAGTATTTTTGAAGACACCATGGTCATTGTCTGAGATGACTGAGAAACAACAGCACGGGAAAATGCTCCCGAGACACCCGTGTGAAAACATATAGCCTTCCCTGAGAATGACGTAAACAACAAGCGCTTCATCGAGACGTAAAGTTTGAAGGCTGCAGAAACCAGTGGAGCCACCACCTCTCAAATCAAATCGTGCAATAGGAGAGTCATGACACTTCAGAATCAGAAGAATCAGAATCAAGTTTATTGCCAGCTACGTTTACACATACAAGGAATTTGCTTTGGTATCTGGTGGCTCGAACATAAACAATCTAAAAGAAATAAGTTGCAAAGTAGGTAAAAAAAGATTTTTTTTTTTAGAAAACTAAATCAATTTAGCAAAGATTAAGGCTACTAAAAAGTATTAAACGGGATTTCCCAAGGTGTTACATTTTGTAGCTTGTTTTCAATAAGTATATAAATGGTCCAAAGAGGTTGTATTCTACAGTGTGCCTGAATGTAATCATTGCGTAGGTGTGTAGTGTGATTCTGTGTAGTTTATTTATGGCATCCCGTTGGGTTTGACGTCATCTGAACAGGACATCGCACGCTCACTGCTTGGGCGCGCGAAGGTCCGTTTACGCCGGTTGCTAAGCAACATCGTTATGGGGAAATGCAAGTCTGCGTCCAAATGGTTGGAAGATAAGGAGGAAGGACAATCAATACTGTAATGTATACAGAATGTTTTTTTTTCTTTATTTTTTAACGTAAATGATTGTCTTTTAATGTCGGCACCAGAATGTTGAAGATGTTTTATCATGTTTTAACCAAAGTGTGCTCTCCTTCGGCATCATATGCTGGTTCGGCAACGCAACTGAAGCACAGAAAAAGTCAGTCAGGAGGGCCGTAACATTGCCCAGTAAATAGACAGGAATCTCATTTGCTAATATAGAATGCTTATACAAGGACAGAGTTTTAAAATTGGTACACAATATTGTGAGTGACCTGAGGCACCCTCTTGCCTCTTACTTTGAACTGCTGCCATCCGGGCGGAGATATCGTGCCCCTTACTTCAAAAAGAACAGATCTAGGCTGTCTTTCGTCCCACAAGCCATCAAACTCCTGAATAGATGATGGCTAGGACGCACTGTTTACCCAGCTGGTCTGGCCCTGTCCCTCCTATTTTGCCAACGAGGCCCTATAGGCCCCTTGTCATGTCTGCCGATATCTGGTTTTCTTATGTCTGTTTGTTTTTATCTGTGTCTATGTTGTTGTTAGTGAGTATTGTGTTATCTTTTTGAATGCCTCTGTGATGTGCTGCAACCATAGGCTGCAACCCATTTTCGCCTCGGGGACTAATAAACCAGTACTATACTAGTCAATGTGAGCTAAAGTGTGTCGCCAAGGTAACCGGTTAGAACTCCAAGTGGCGATGAGGTCTTAAAATGTATGGAAAGGGTCTTAAAAAAGGTCTTAAAAGGTTTTACATGTGACTTCAGGATTCCTGCATATACCCTGGAACTATACAAATAACCTTAAAAGCTAAAAAAACAAAAACACTGAGGACAATGAGTGTATGGCAAACTACAGTGTATTATATTTGAAAGGGGAAGCATGTGAACACTTCTCTAGGTTGCTAAAAGGAAAGACCTTCAAAGTGTGCAAGGCTGAAAAACATTTCTTCTTTGGCGTCTGTCCCTAAAGGTGTGTCAATCTCTCTTTTGCATCTCTGTGCGTCTCCTTTACGACACCTGTTCAACCGTCACGTCGTAAATAAACCCACTGTTTTAATTCAGCATTTCTTGAGATAAAGCAGAAGCATGAATGACGGTTTACTTCCTGAGTGTAGTTCCTCTGGCCCCTTTTATATTGTTGGAAAAGACCCATTACCCATTAAAGAGTGGAATACCTTGCATGGTATTGTCATTATGCAAACGTACGCCCCCGAAAACCGTCTTGTCTTGACAATGGAAAAGTGCTAAAGAGTCCCAAACACGAGGAGAAGGGAAATGGAAAAGCCACACTGTGAAGGCTCTGACTCACGCAGCAGCGGGGTGAGGATGCTCTGGCTCTCTTCACTCCTTCAGACTGTATTCTACTTATTAAAGGAAAGTGATATGGCATGCATGAAGACCGTCATCACTTCTCCGTTTCTTCTCCCACCCTGACACTCAGCAGGCTGTCACCACGCTGTCTGCACACCATTAACATGTCTGACATGGATTTAGATTAATTATAAGGGCCTTTAAAAAGGTGTTAAATATATATAGAGGTCAGCCAGGTGGTCATAAGTCTTGGTGTAAGTTATGAAGACACGATGACAAGTTTTCATTAGTGCTCCTGGTGATCCAAGCCGTTTGGATTGAGGAGCAATGGTGAATAATAGTAATAAGTAGGGGTGCACCGAATGGGAAATTCTTGGCCGAAACCGATACCGAAAATAGGAAACAGTTGGCCGAGAACCGAATGCCGAAAGGCCGAAAATGATTAATAGAAATATATATGTTTATAATGTATACATTTTTTACCAATGTTGTTCAGCTGCCTGATTATGGAAAAATACATGATTATGGCAAAACTTAACTTAAATAATAATCACTAGTATGGGTCCATAAAACATTTACTCAGCACTTTTGAATGCATACAGTACATTCATTCCAAGTCAAGTGCATTTTCTTTTCTCTGTAGGATAACTAGAACAAAGTGCATTCAGAACAAAGCCAAGGTGCTTTAAAACTGCATAAACATCTAGGCCAATAGGCCTACAACTAAATAGTGTAAATAAAGACTGTAACAACCAGGCCTTCAACAACAACAAATGCACCTATAAGTTTGGTAACCTAACGTGTTGTTGTGATGACGTAATCAAAACGCGGCGACAACAAGCACGGCGCGCGACCATGCTCGCGGCTGGCTCAGAGCCAACATGTCTGCCGCTTGGAGATATTTCAAAATATCAGAGAAAGAAGCGCGGATTGCGATTTGTAAAATGTGTTCAGCTGACATTTCTCGAGGGGGTGTAACTGCATAGACTTTCACCACTTCGGGATTACTCCACCACTTGAAATCAAAACACCAGGACAAATGTGCGGAGTATGATCAACGTAACCCTGTTCTCTGACATTCGGTGATAAAGCCGAAAGGGCCTTTTTAACCATTTTCGGCCGATAATTTTCGGTGCATCCCTAGTAATAATATTAATAATGCGTCTTAAAAGGTATTAAAACAAGTTATTCAAAATAAATAAGGCCTTACTTGGTATTAGCATTTAATAAAACAATCTTTCAAATGGCTTTCAAATGCTAAAAACCTAAGATTTTATCAATGTTTTTCTGACATGTTTTTTGCAAAATCTCAAATATTTTTGTAATATCCATTTTTGTTTAAAATGTAATTAACGTCTCTTGCCATGCAGATTCAGATAGTGGAAAAATAAAGACATATAGAGGTCACAGGTCATGAGTTTTTCATTATTTGACGTTGATATTCTGACTATTTCGATGGACAACATAGTATTTTCTTGATATAACTATAGTGTTCTAATATATTCCTTCAAATATAAGTACTCACACTCAATTCTACACTTTCGCTTGTGTTGGACGACGTGGAAACATCTTTAACGCATTGGTCAACCTGACTTGTTCAATGAAAATATAGTTTGTATGTCTTCATGATACAATGACATGATGGATACGATGGACAGCTGTGCTTCCCACTGTCTCTGTTTTCCTGAACGTATTTAACAACAAAATAAAACACTTGGACCTCCACTTTCTGACAGAGACATAACACTTAGTAATAGTAATAATATTTTGTATTTAATATTTTTGTATCCGGTGTTGCAGTGTACTACAGAAAGAGTCTTGCTGTCTGGAATAATACCACAGCAACCCTCACCATGCGTCCCTCTGTGTGAACCCACTGACCCTCTGGTCCTCTCTCTTGGATAACGCTCTCTCAGCTAGAGTTTCATTGCAGCTGAAATGAAACCAAATCTTTGGAAAAAAACGGAGAAATGGAGCCACTTTTTAATCGATTGGAAAAGGCAGAGTTGCTCAAACTTTTACTGAAGAGGATTAAGATTATTTCCCTCAATAAAAATACCACTTTGTTTTAAAAACAGAGAAATTGACCCCCTTGTTTAACGAGGAAATAAGGCAGAATTGCATTTTTTTTTTAAAGAATGTGTGTGTGTGTGTGTGTGTGTGTGTGTGTGTGTGTGTGTGTGTGTGTGTGTGTGTGTGTGTGTGTGTGTGTGTGTGTGTGTGTGTGTGTGTGTGTGTGTGTGTGTGTGTGTGTGTGTGTGTGTGTGTGTGTGTGTGTGTGTGTGTGTGTGTGTGTGTGTGTGTGTGTGTGTGTGTGTGTGTGTGTGTGTGTGTGTGTGTGTGTGTGTGTGTGTGTGTTGTTTGCCTTAGGGATGAGGTTTTAGGACAAGCAGTGCTTTGTATTGATGTTATCTGTCAACCTGAAGCACACGCTGCTGCAGGTCCTGCCAGGAGATAGAAACATGCTCAGTACACACACACACACACACACACACACACACACACACACACACACACACACTCTAATTCAGAGCACGTACTCTTAGGGAATTATGCAATAAGACATCAATCTCAAATCTACGTGACACAACATCCCATTATCTCCGATCCGTCTTTCTTCCCTTGTTTATTTCTGTCTTTCTCACTCTCTCTCTCACACACACACACTCCCTGCAGTGTCTCATCTTTCAGTCCCCTTCCCCTGCTCATTGACCTGTGTTCAGGTCAGCGTTGATGGGTCTCCTGAGAGCTCAGGCTTGGTTACAAACAAACAGCGTGAACAGTTATAATCAGCTTTATGATGCAAACATCGCTGCATCAAATCTCTTATTCACCCGACACGTATATAGCACACACACACACACACTCACACACACACACACACACACACACACACACACACACACACACACACACACACACACACACACACACACACAGAGAGACACAGACACACACACACACCTCCCCTTAAAGCAGCTATCAAGCCATCTTTGAGCACTTAACTAACCGAACCTTCCACATCTGCTGCAGTGGAAACTGTGTGAGGGTCAACAGTGGACGAGTGTTGGTGTGTGTGAAAGTCTTCAGGTGTGAATGTTTGCATGTGTTTGTTTGGTGAACTCTCTCTGCATGAATAAAGGTTAAAACAACAGTTGAAAGGTCACAAAGAGTCAGACAAACTGGACATCTTTAGCCGGTAAAGAGATGTTTGCCCCCTTCAGAATGAAATATAGCAGAATAGAATACTCTACCTTTCATTCTTCCTCCTCTCACTCCCACCCACCTCTTCCTCCTCCTCTCACTCTCAGCCCAGCTATTCCTCTTCCTCTTCCTCTTGCTCTTGCTTCCATGTTGGCATCCATTGTTGCTGTAAGAAAGTACTCACCTGTGGTCTTTTTATAGTGCTAACATCCTGATTGATGATTGATGAGATTGTGTGTGTGTGTGTGTGTGTGTGTGTGTGTGTGTGTGTGTGTGTGTGTGTGTGTGTGTGTGTGTGTGTGTGTGTGTGTGTGTGTGTGTGTGTGTGTGTGTGTGTGTGTGTGTGTGTGTGTGTGTGTGTGTGTGTGTGTGTGTGTGTGTGTGTGTGTGTGTGTGTGTGTGTGTGTGTGTGTGTGGACCGGGATCACCATGGGTGTTACAAAGTTGACTAAATCATCCAAAATTCAATGAAAGTGTTGATCAGCAATTGTATATGTTTAAATGTCTAGTGTGAAGGATATCATGAAGCCTTAATGCAATCGAATGTAAAACAAAAAAGTTATGATTGATGAAAGTAGTAAATCGGTCAGATTTCACCCGAAGACAACAGGAGGGTTAAAAAGTGTGTTCTGTTACCGAGGTTTAATGTCACTTTACTAATATAACAAAAACATGCATTTCTTTCTGGATAGTGCCTGACATTTCCAGTGAAGTTTACTAGTGCATTTCCTTCTGTAATAATAGATCAATAGGATTATCTATTGTGCTCAAAGTGCTTTAATAATAATAATAATAATAAATTGTATTTCTATTGCACTTTACATTTGAAACAAACCTCAAAGTGCTCCAGTACATAATAAAAAAAGATAAAGAAAACCGTTTGCAAGAGTCAAAATGTATAAACAGGTTAAAAAAACAAGTTTAAAAAAACAAGTTTAAAAAGGAGAGGCAGGGTTATTAAAACCGGCTTAAAAAGCTAACCAAATGCTTTGTTAAAATGGTAGGTTTTTAGTGCTCTCTTAAAAGTGCTTTATACGTCACCTGGTGCAGAAGCATTGCACGTTTACACCATCCTAAGCCCAAACAAACATGCTGTGACTTTCTTTAAAACCTGACAAAAAGCCCTCTGTGTTAAAATGTACGGAATAAGCCTCTCTTGGATAACTGAAAAGCTGCGTTTTGAAGGGATGTTATTGTTCATTTTGACTGACCAGAGAGTAACAGCTTCCTAGAGAGAGGAAGAGCTTGAGGCTGTGTAAAAGAAGGCCATCATCACTAATGATTTAGGGTGGGATCATGCCCTCAGCTGTCGCCTTTAAATTCCTTCCAGTAAACGGGATGAGTTAAAGCTAAGCCCGGGAAGGGACAGTAAAAGTGTCTTATTGTCTTAACCCCTGGATAGAGGCATGGATCTTTCACGAGCTGACATCCCAGAGGTTTCCAGCGCCAGAGGAACGGCATTGTGGGTAATGTGAGCCGGCCTCTCATCCTGCAGAGCTGCGGTCAAAAACCGAATTAACGGCCGTGCAAAAAGAAGTTCAGTCGGACAAAAAACGATGAGATCTTAAGAGAAATAGAAGTTTGTGAGAGGAAGAAAGTACGCCTTATAATCTTATAATATGAATATACCAAATGTTTTTTAATAATATTCAAACCTAGAACATTTGGATCAAGGACTTTTTCTCTAGTTTTAAGTCAAATGTGTGCGATGTACTTGTCAGATCTTGGTTTCTATTTAAAAGATATTGTAACTAGATTACATATTTTATTCCAGAGACATCTCGATGTTAAGGTATCAAATGTTGAGCTAAGGTTAGCAGCAGCCAGACCTCATTTGAAAAACACTCATTGTTAGCTCTAATTTGCCTCATTCAGTGTTTTTATTAGTTTTCATCACCAGATATGTTTCGTTTGGATAGTGAAGATTTGTTCGTTGTTCTCGAGTCCAGGAGAAAGTTAAAAGGAGACAATGTAGTCTCGAAAAGGTTCAAATTGGTAATTTAATGAAAGTGACGTGGTTTTGAAACAGTTCGGTTGCGCCATGTTTGGGTGGGGTAAGAGAGCGATTCTACGTGGAGCGAGCTAATGTCCAATTCCTGGCTCCTCCTCTCATTTGCGGGTCTGACGAAAGCGCTCGTTCTTCTAAAAAGGATTTAGACGCTGTGTGTTCATTGTATAACTCCACACGGCTTTTCTCCTCGTATTCTCATTCATGACTTTTTATTTAATGCATTTAACGGCTGTAATCATTGTTAACGTGAAACCGGAAGTGACGTCATTGTAAACAACGTAGACGCCTTTCAATAAAGCTTTTCAAAATAAAACTGTACATTCATTTCACATCCAGCAATAACGTTAGCCACAAGCTAATGCTAACCGGAAATGAAGTATTTTCAGAATAAAACTTTTAATCTTACAGTATGTTTAATCTAAATTACGTCATTCAAACATTGATTTTAATTTCTTACAATAGGAAGAGATCTTTGAGGATAATTCAGGTCCTGGTGCAAACCTCCTGAATGTACAGAATAGATCTTATTATTATTGGAAGTTATTATAGAAGAAATTTGAGTTAGTGGGACCTTTGCTCAGAGTCCCTCTGAGACGTCCTTTTGTCAGCGAGAAACAGAGATGTTTTACGTGAAACTGCTTTATGTAGTGTTGTACTGGGTAACTGATTAATCCCTATATGAATAGTGTAGAAAGGAAAGCAATGGACGCCTTGTCTTTTGTTATTGTTTTGATGTAGAAGCCCCTAGTGGCTGAAAAGGACATATTGTGCCTTTTTAAAGCATCAACTGCATGTATAACGTTTAGCAGCGGTTCAGGGGTCTTGGTTAGAAATGGAGCATGAAAACAGAAAAGAAACACCACCATGTGTGGACCTGATATCTTTCCTTCAGATCTCCAGTAAAGCCCGGTCTCAGCCAATCTCAGCTTTCCCACAAACATGAAAGATTTCTTCTTTTTTTTTACGATCCGGCATGGCAACACAAAGTCAAAGGGGGCTGCACATACACAAAAAACACCAGTCTGCAATTCCACAGATCACTCACAAAGCTCAGAGACCTCTTGGTATACCAGCCTAGCTTTTATGGATAGTTTGGTTTAACTGGAGGCCCCAGCGTAGCCGGACACCTGTCGCCTGACTTCACAGATTGCCTTGTTTAGTTTTCTCTCTTTCGTTTCCCATGCACCCCAAAGCGAAGGGGTATCTGAAAGAAGGAGAGTATAGGTGAACGAGTCTATCAGCAGTCAAGGTGCTTCAAAACGCTAACAGCTTTCAGTAGAGCTTTGTAATGGCAGACAGAATCAATCAATCAATCACATTTTATTGATAACGTCATATTTTACATTGGAGGTTTTAAAAACTGGAAAGAAATCGCTGTGGTTGACAGATGCAATGAAGAAGAAACTGGTAATAGAAGTCAAAAACAAAAAATATGTAGACCTCAGTTGAAGATCTGGGCATTTTTTCCAGGTTTTGAAACCATTTTTCAAAAGTTTTGAATAGATATTGAATGGTTAAATTGACAGGAAAATAACAACTTGTAACATCCTTATTAATCTTTATCAGACATGACAGGTAGAGCAAAACAAATGGCATTGCTTTTGTTTCTATGCAGGAAAGTATCAAATGTATTGGTGAAGTTAATGTTTACTCCAACATCAGGATAATTGCTAATTGGAAATGTTTCCCCAAAGAAAATAATCTATTGTATGGTGGCTGTTGGTGGTCAGTCTAACTTACTAACCCAATTCAGAGTTTAAAAAAGAAAACAGTCCAAGAACACGATTCAATCTTTGATGTTCTGCAGATTTTGTATCAACACGTACCAATGCGATACTAAGAAACATTCAGGATTCAAAGCTTTTAATGTGTCATAAGCTACAGTATAGAAATGGCAATGAAAATCTTCTGACCCGAGCCCCTCCCACAATGCGACGTATATAATCAAATACAAAATTGTGTAAGAATCCTATACGCACGTGATTCGAAAGTCTAAGAAAGTCAATAAACGGTAAAACATATCAGCGAAGTCTAGAAACAAATACAAGTCTTAGAATGGGTCAGGATGCAAAAGACTTGCATTTACTAAAGCATCAAATAAAGAAGAAGAAAAAGTAAAAATGTTAAAATCAAGTTAATGAATAAAGACACAGCTGAACTGCGGACTTTAACCCCAGAGTGAATCTCAGCACGGTAGGAAACTGCAGAAAAAACTCTCCTGGAATAAATCACTCTAGATTTGACAGGCGCTCTTGTACGTGGGGGCTCCGTTATGACTTTGCTTTTCGCAGGCCGTTACACTAATGATCGTTCGGGGACGGCGGAGGTTTTTTTGGGGCTCGCTGGTTCTCTCATCACCCCGCAGCGACTCTCTCTGCCAGACATTGTATTTACAGCTGCTGCCGACCTCCAGGCCCTCACCTCCTCTCCCTTCAAATGAGAGGAGACATCCACTGAACAATGAAACTGACGGAGGTTTCCACTAATTCACAGGATATTTTTCCTTTCCCTGCACGCCTGGGACTCTGGGTGGAGAAAGGGGGGAGAGTATACCCTAAAGTCCTGCTCCTTATTGGTAGGGGGGGGGTAGGGGTTAATTGGATTGCTTTTGAGAGGTGACCCAGGGCTACCCTCTCACACACACTTCAATACGAATGCATGTGTGTTTTAAACGTTGTTATGCTTGTGCTCAAGTGTTTGCGGATGTACGTAACTTTGAGTGTTTGTGTGTGTGAGTTCATATTGGCTTTTATGACTCACTTGGGATGTATTGGGAAGTGTGTGAGGAAGTTTTTGCAACACTACGACAAAGTTAGTGCTACTGCTGCTGGAGTAACTGATGAAGTGTTGAAAGTGAGATTTCAACTTGTTTGTTGAGCTTTTTTGGGAGTACAACCACAACTTCAGAGACGATAGATATCAGTTGGTGCGAACTGGAATAAAACAGATGAATAAATCAATCACGGTTTCTTTTTATAGCCCAATATCACAGATTGCACACTTTTGTCAGGGGACTTTAAAGTATGTACAGAATACAACACCCTCTGGCCTTATAGCCTCACATCACACAAGGAAAAACTTCCATAGAAACCCCTACAGTTAATGGTGGAAAAATTGAAGAAATCTCTGGGAGAGCAACAGAAAAGGATCCCTCTCCCAGGACGGACAGACGTGCAATACATGATGTGTGTAAACCCAAAAGACTGTGATGATAATGTGAGCAAATATAAAAAAAGATGGATCCACGAGGTCATCAAAAATCTTGCCAGTGCTGCTAAAAAATGGAGTATTGCAGAAACAAAGTGGTTTAGCAGTTAACGTGTTAAAAGTGAGATTTCCACCCATTGATTTTGGTGTTTTTTGGAGTATATCAAACTTTACAGGCTATAGATCACGTTTATCTGTTGCTAAATATTATGAAATGTTTGAACTAATCAATCAAATTGTATTTATATAGCCCAATTTAAAGAATATGAAAGCTAGTGCCCCTTTTTTATATTGTTTATTAGGGCCAGGAGTCGCTTAAAAAGAGATGTTATGGATCAATGAATGAAAGAATAATCTGATAAAATAAAAAACAGATCTGAGATTATAGTTACATGATACATGTTACATTTTGGACGAGTGCAAACAGTAATTGTTTTGTACTTAAAGTTTCCATTTTGATGTTCTACCAAAGTTTCTGTCCACCCAACACTTTGAGCCAATGATATAAGCTAAACACCACAAGATAGAAAAGTATGTTTGACTAACCATCAGAATGATAGAAATGAAAGTGTACGAGGAGGATGTCCAAAAAAAGTGCCGCTTAGAGAATATACCTGGGGCGTGATGAGTAATGCAACACCAAGGTGCAACAACACATTGAACACGTTTAGTTTTTCCCCACCTTCTGTCCTCACGTCACACCGACTCAAACACACATCTTACTCAAACACACACTATCGTTGGCCACCACAGCGCAAATAAGAGCACTGATCAGCAGGCAACCAAACAAGTTCTCAGCGCACCTGTGTGCAGGAACATCATGCCATCACACTTTCTCTGGTATTTTCCACGAGTGAATTAAAAACTCCTCCTTTTTTAATTACCAGCTCCAAAGGTCGGTACAGAGTGTGCCGAAGACGGTTTTCTGACACCAGTAAACACACACAGACGGCACTAGGTGCATCCATCACCACATAATGACCCTCCTGTTCACCGTATCAGATGTCCTAGGCGTTGCAAATTATACCGTCCTGAGTGACAGACTAAAGAAAAAATAACGAACAAACAGGTGGAGCAAGAGAGTTATTAACAGATTAAATGTCTTTAGAAATAATGGAGCGAAAAAAAAAGGTCTCAATTTTAGAAAGAGTGTCAGAAATAACATTTTCCAATTCCGACATATTGGGAAAAAACAACAATCTATTTGAGATCTATTAAGCTGTGTGTGTGTGTGTGTGTGTGTGTGTGTGTGTGTGTGTGTGTGTGTGTGTGTGTGTGTGTGTGTGTGTGTGTGTGTGTGTGTGTGTGTGTGTGTGTGTGTGTGTGTGTGTGTGTGTGTGTGTGTGTGTGTGTGTGTGTGTGTGTGTGTGTGTGTGTGTGTGTGTGTGGCTTGTCAACTCATATCAACCACAGCTCTCAAATTGGTAACATTTATTTTCCGTGACCATTTTCACAATCTCTCCACATCCATTCTTACAGTTTATAGTTTTAAATTCCTTATTTCTGGGAACCGATCCATTTGGATTCTGTTTGGAGGCCACGTCCCAAATCTCTCGCCCACTCTCTGTGACTTCACTGTTTACTGCAGCGTGTAAGAGTATACAGTTTAACAACTCTGCTTTTGTTCAAGCCTTAATCAACACTGTGTTTTGCTTGTGTGGGAATATATAGGCTATTATTTAAGGAGTTTTAAAAGGTTACAGGATGAATGACTATTTCATCACTGAATGTCCTGTTACTTAAAAACACTGCTTTTCTGTAGCTTATGCTATTGAGCTGCTTGTTTAAAAGCATCTTAAATCTCAATGGGAATATGCTGGTAAACAACAGTTGACTAAAATCAAACAATTTACAAATATCACTCCCTGATAAACCGTAGAAGAGAACAGAGGGACATTGTCCTCTGCACTTAAAGCTTGAAATCTTGTTTTTATTAGTAAGGGACGAAAAACACTTCAACAGGTTACAATAATTTGTGCTGCATAAAGAGTTTCGAGCCAAGGCTAATTTGCGACCCCTGTCCCTGGTTCGACTTTTTTCCAGTAAACAATAATATAATAATAATGCATTTATTTTGTTTCCGGAAGATATTGCCAAGAGGAAGTAGATAGATGATAAAAAGAAGAGGCCCCAGGACAGAGCCCTGGGGAACACCGGTTGTGACTAGTGGGTGGGATTTGAAGTTTTTGAGTTGGATGAACTGAATGTGGCCAGAGAGATATGATTCAAACCAGATGAGGGGTGTGTCAGTGATTCCGATGGAGATCAGTCTGTCAATGAGGATGCTGTGGGAAATGGTGTCAAAAGCTGCACTAAGATCAAGGAGGATGAGGATTGTTAATAGTCCGTAGTCAGCTGCCATAAGGAGGTCGTTAGTGATTTTAACCTGTTTCTGTGCTGTGATGGGGGCGGAAACCAGATTGAAATTGTTCGTAGAGGTTATTGTCAGACAAGTGGGTATGGATCTGGGATGCAACAGTTTTTTCCAAGATTTTACCTAGGGGGTAGGAAGAGGGTCTAACTGAGTGGTAGATGGCTTGGATTTACGGATGAGGTCAGATATTACAGCAGCAGAGGGAAGTGTGAAGCTTGAAAGAGAATGAGAGAGAGGGTCGGTGAAAACAGGGAGAGATATACTGCAGGTGGTGATAGGAGTTAGTTGCTGGTGAATGTTTTCTATTTTGTCATTACAAAATGACATGAGGGAGTTACAGTAGGCAGTTGAATTATCATTACCAAAAGTACATCAGATCAAATAAGTGTATGATATCGATTTAGGTGATTACCTCCAACTGGTTTTGTCTACTTGGATCACCTTCCAGTTGACGATGCAGGTGCATTTGAACAAGAAAAACACAAGATAATTTAACTAATTTATTTCACGTGTATTTAGCTGGAAGTGTTCAGAACACGAGGACATATTTGACCTTTAGCATACTTGGTTCTGCACAGTATTTTCCTTCACACCATCCCTCTGGGCCCCATAACAAGTACATGCTGTATTCCCCTAATAACGGCTAATAGGGCAAAACAATTCACACACATAAAGTCCAGTTCTCATAATATGTTCTGCTCTAACAGCCAATATAAAAACATTTCAAACTTTAAAAGCACAACGTGTAGAGTTTGTCGACACGACATTCAAAGTTGACCCAGATTCGCTCTTGTTTTTTGTGTTCAATTGTGCTGAATTTGCATTTAATCAGCACTGTGTGTGCCATGTTGTAGGGCTGTGCAATTAATCATATTTTAATCTCGATTATAATTTTGGCTTGCAACGATTACGAAAACAAGGTAATCGAAATAAAACGATTATTATTTTTATTAAAAAAAAAAATGTAATTATAATTTTTTTAATAATTGTATTGGTTTTTCAGTTTAATTATACTTAAGGTTCAGAATAATCAACTGTTAAAAACATACTGTTAACATTTTAACAGTTTTCAAAGTAAATGGATAATCGTTTTTAGTAATCGTGATATCAATTTTTTCACCAACATAATCGTGATAATGATTTTTGCCATAATCGCACAGCCCTACCATGTTGTATCATTCTCTTCAATGCTTGCTTATGATATGGCCTCTAGTACTTCGATGTATAGATATTAATGACGAAAAAAGACCAAAACACAGCAAAATGAATAAAATAAGAGAACATTTGAGCAGAGGTCTCTAGGGTCTCTGCAGATACACACAACACACACTTCTAGTAAGTGATCATTTGAAGTATTCACACACTGTTGTAGAGGAAATACTTTCTCACTGTGCCGTGTAAACACAGAAGAATTAAACCCCGCTGTCTGATACCTGTGTTCACTTGAGACGACACGCCTTAATAAAAGAGGACTTAGGGTGTTTGTGTCTTTCACCGGGGGATTCTGAATGAGCACAAAAGCTGCAGGGCTTACTGAAAGTGGGCTGAATCCAACACGGGATAGAAAACCCTGTTGTGCCCTCGGGCCGAGCGAGTAAACACCGCAGTGCTTTGCATACAAGATGCGGAGGATTACTGCATGGTGACGGAGTGAAGAGTCTCTGCTCTGAGGGTGGAGGTGATGATGGGTGGCTCTGTAAGAGCGGGAATACAGTGAGTGGAAATATTTTGTTGTTCACTTCTACAAGAGATCTTTTTAAGTGTAGGATCAGGTTCTGAAAAGATCTGGATTAGGATCAGTTTCGGCTTTTTAATAGGGTTTGTCTTTTTTGTATAGAGGAATTAGGCAAGTTTAATTTTTTGCACAATTCAACAACAAGTGCTTTACAAAATATAGGAAGTATTAAAAAGAAACTGAGGGTTAGGGTCAGAGGTCAGAGGTCAGATAACCAATGTTTTTTACGAGATTATGTTCGGGACTTCTTTGTTGACCTTGTTTTAGGGTGCAGGAAGTTTTCATACTGATACTTTACTCTGGATATGGTTAGAATCTCAATTGGGCTTGTTTTTGATATGAAGGAATTATAGGCAAGACTAGTTTAATTCAACAACAAGTCAAGTGCTGTACAATAAATATTAGAAGTATTAAGGTATATTGCAAAAGACTATATGAGGGTTGAATTAAGGGGCAGAGGTCAGACCACCAATGTTTTTTTACTGGGTTATGTTCAGGACTTCTTTCTTGACATTGTTTGAAGGTGCGTTGCTTTGCGTGAAACCATTTCCTATATCAAAAAAGTGAATCTAATACAATGCTTTACTAAGGTGTAATGACACATTAACATTCAATGGATGTTGTCTTCTTGCTTTTGTTGTTGCTAGACGCGTCCTTACGTGCCAGGTCATAGTCCAAATCGATGCATCCACTGACTCTTTTTCACAGCTTCAGTTTCCTAAACCTTAATATCGTGTCTTTCAAAGTGCCTGTTTAATGTACAATGTGGTCAATGTGCTCAACGACAGACTGTGTGATGACATATTTCCCTTGCATATGTATAAGAATAGGAAAAAGCATCTTATAAATGTATGAATGTACTCTTAAATATTCAAGCTTTAGTTTGGTTGGGTAGAAATGAGATTGATAACACAATATAAATATCTTCAACTGTCCCTATCTTCAGCTCTTAAGGCAGCAGTTGTTAATAAAGTGTGTGTGTGTGTGTGTGTGTGTGTGTGTGTGTGTGTGTGTGTGTGTGTGTGTGTGTGTGTGTGTGTGTGTGTGTGTGTGTGTGTGTGTGTGTGTGTGTGTGTGTGTGTGTGTGTGTGTGTGTGTGTGTGTGTGTGTGTGTGTGTGTGTGTGTGTGTGTGTGTGTGTGTGTGTGTGTGTGTGTGTGTGTGTGTGTGTGTGTGTGTGTGTGCAGAGCTGTGTGTACGGGGAGAACCGGACCTCCATCCAGTGCTCCACCCCCTCTCTGGCCAAACTGGCCCTGCAGCCGCCCGTCGTCACCAAGATGGCGTTCGTTCTGGACGGATACCTAACGGATCAGTGGGACCTCATCTACGTGGAGGACCCTCACTTCCAGGACCCCAAACTCACCTCCAAGGACAACAAGAGCATCGTGGTGCTCAAGGTGAGACTACGAACATCCAACTGTTCAAAAAAAGTGACTTTCATTGTCGTTTACTCTTACCCTAACGTTTGAAGAAATATCACAAAACAGCAGATTAGGTCAGAGTCAGAACTGCATCCTTTGGAAACATGTTGCTCAAGAAACAAAGGGCCAGAGAAACAGGTGCAGAAACTCAAGACTCAGAGTTGAATGTTGTAAAGTAAGAAAATCTCCATGTGTGAGCTGGAGCACATTTAGAAAAAGCTTCAGAAGTGCTTTGCAGAACAGAAGGAGCAAGTCATATACAGACACCCTGCAGCACTCTGACAAATATGCAACATATTGTTTATTAATGGCAGAAATGACGAAGAAATTATGAATCTCTTGAATATTGTAAAGGATTTCCAATTGCTATATCAGTCAAAATAATCAAAATGAGGTATGTTTTTGACAAATTGCACAGTTAGGATCCAGGCAATGTTGGAAAAAGTATTATCTATACCAAATTATAATATTTGAAAAGTGTTTTCCTAAGTTTTGTTTGTCAAAATCTGAATTCTAGAAAATAAATCTGTAAAATAAATGCAATGGAGTCAGAAGGGAAACATTCAAGGAGAGTAAAAGTGTAAAGTAGTATGAAATGAGAATGCTATGGTAAAGTACTAGTACCTCAGATGAGTACATGTACTTAGTTATTCTCCCCTAATAGACCCAGGTTCATGTTCTCTCTCCTGCTCTCTGGCTCCCAATCCCCACGTTCACATGCAGTCGTCTATAGTCCGGGTCAAGTGTGGAAGGAAACAATACTGAAAGAAAAACAGGAAGTAAAGTCTGTTTCCCATCGTTTACTTCCCCCCCCCCAATTTCTCCCTGTATTCTCTCTGTTGACTTGCATTGTTCTGCTGCGGGGTCGAAGCCCTTGACATCTTAACGCTGCGTTTCAAACCTCCCCCAGAGCCCGTTTTAGGAACACAATGCAAGACATATTCTTTCTTTCTTCCATTTTTCTGTTGACTGCTGCTGGACGGTTTGAGGCAGCTGTGCTGAAACCTCTCGCTCCGGGAAACCTCCTGCTTTTTTTTCCCAGACGTGACCTTGGCCCTGATGCTGAATCAACCAAAAACTCTTTCCCTCCCTCCTTCATCCCAGACAAGCCCCTCACCCAGAGGGGGAAGGTACCACAGGCATCTCACTAAAACCCATTTAACGCCATCCGATAACCCTGCCCTGCCATGGCCTCCTAAAGGAGAAAGCACTGGGCTCATTTAGCGCCATCTGATAACTCAAGCCCCAAATATGGCTGCCGATAAAAGACAAATAAAGGAATATTTTGAGTGACAGCCCCCACCAGCGTGGCGGCACTTTAAACGAGCCGTGGTGTTGGTTTTGGAGAAACGCCAGGCTCTTATCGCTGGAGATCACTTTATGGGAGACTGTGAAGCATCCAACCTCCAATTAACTTCCCAACATTTTATTGTGTGTGTGTGTGTGTGTGTGTGTGTGTGTGTGTGTGTGTGTGTGTGTGTGTGTGTGTGTGTGTGTGTGTGTGTGTGTGTGTGTGTGTGTGTGTGTGTGTGTGTGTGTGTGTGTGTGTGTGTGTGTGTGTGTGTGTGTGTGTGTGTGTGTGTGTGTGTGTGTGTGTGTGTGTGTGTGTGTGTGTGTGTGTGTGTGTGTGTGTGTGTGTGTGTGTGTGTGTGTGTGTGTGTGTGTGTGTGTGTGTCTCTCTCTCTGTGTAACAGGTGCGAGCGTCCACTCTGTGTCAAATTGGAAAATCCCGAGCTGTCACGCAGGGAATGCGATCGTTCTCTTTATTGCCTTCTGCTGCACTCAGACAAGTGTGTTTATGTGTGAGAGGCAGAGCTGAGAGGGCATGAGAAGAGAAAAACAAAAAGTGTGTGAGAGCCGAGAAAAAGGACAAATTAGGCTGCGATGTTCCCCTCAAACAACACACACACTCTCTAACTCGGTTACACACACTCACGTGGACAAGCGCTGTGTGTATTTCCAGTCAGATCTCAGTCAGAGGGGGTGTGTTATCGTCCTGGTGGAGCTCACATGACTAGAATACACTGCTCTGTGTTACTCATATTAGGAAGCAGCAAACTTTATTATAAATACTATGAATCATCTGCCACTATTTGCTCCACTCATGGACTTTTCTAAACTGTTTTCCTACACATTTTAAATGAGTGCTAGTGCATTAGTCTAAAATAACCTACATCTTTTAAAGAGTCCTCCCCTGCTGATGTTCAGGTGTATATCAGTATGTAGTGTCTTTACTTTAAAGAGTCCTCTCCTGCTGATGTTCAGGTGTATATCAGTATGTAGTGTCTCTACTTTAAAGAGTCCTCTCCTGCTGATGTTCAGGTGTATATCAGTATGTAGTGTCTCTACGTTAAAGAGTCCTCTCCTTCTGATGTTCAGGTGTGTATCAGTATGTAGTGTCTCTACTTTAAAGAGTCCTCTCCTGCTGATGTTCAGGTGTATATCAGTATGTAGTGTCTCTACTTTAAAGAGTCCTCTCCTGCTGATGTTCAGGTGTATATCAGTATGTAGTGTCTCTACTTTAAAGAGTCCTCTCCTGTTGATGTTCAGGTGTATCTCAGTATGTAGAGTCTCTACTTTAAAGAGTCCTCTCCTGCTGATGTTCAGGTGTATACCAGTATGTAGTGTCTCTACTTTAAAGAGTCCTCTCCTGCTGATGTTCAGGTGTATATCAATATGTAGTGTCTCTACTTTAAAGAGTCCTCTCCTGCTGATGTCCAGGTGTATATCAGTATGTAGTGTCTCTACTTTAAAGAGTCCTCTCCTGCTGATGTTCAGGTGTATATCAGTATGTAGTGTCTCTACTTTAAAGAGTCCTCTCCTGCTGATGTTCAGGTGTATATCAGTATGTAGTGTCTCTACTTTAAAGAGTCCTCTCCTGCTGATGTCCAGGTGTATATCAGTATGTAGTGTCTCTACTTTAAAGAGTCCTCTCCTGCTGATGTTCAGGTGTATATCAGTATGTAGTGTCTCTACTTTAAAGAGTCCTCTCCTGCTGATGTTCAGGTGTATATCAGTATGTCACTATGTTTAGAAAGTAAACAAAGGACAGAAGATGTGTAAACGTTGAACCGTCCATGGAGAGTTTGTCCCATTATTTTGGAGCTGGGATAGTAAACAGAAAAATGCTAGTAAAATATGGCTTAAGACAGTAAAAACAACACAGAGCGTGAATGTAACAGAGGTGTGTAACCTGTAAAGAAATCTTTAATGTGCTCTGGGATGGATTTTATTAAAGCAGCCTCCACCCCAGCAGTCTGCATCTTCCACTTTAGACTTCATGCAACAGACCGTGTACAGTATGTCCATATATAGTGAGTTACTGGGCATCAGGGTCAAAGCCTCAGTCTGAGCTCCATGCAGGCACAGTTACACGTTATAGAGACCTTGGGACTTTAGTCTGATGAATAAGGTCCCTCTAAAACCTCCAGGCAGGGCTCGAGTGTCCTCTCAAGTCACAGATTTGGTGACTTTAAACTTGACAAAAGATACTTCACTCAAACTTTAAAAACAATGGCTGGTGACTCCCCTTTTTCCTTAAGCCTTTTGACTTTGAAATACTTCATCCCAAATATTATAACGTGTGCCTCGGATAAATGAATTCCCCTTCATTTACTAAATCATCTGAAGATAACGCTTCTCATTTCCAGCGAGTTGACAGACAGACAACCTCCAATGACATTGAAGGAGAGAACCATGAAGAACTTACACTACGTGGAAACAACGACACAAAGGAGACTTTGTGTTGCTTATACACTCAACAGTGGTAAACAACAACAACATAGACTTGATTCCACTCTTTTAAGACCTAAAACACATTGTTTTAGACTTAAATCTGGACTTTCTTGCCTTGTCTTGATTTGGACTCGAGTATAAAAACTTGAAAACTACTTCTACAATGACTCAGTCCAATATCTGCTGGCATGCAATGAGCTTTTAAATGTTCCTGTTATTTAGCATTTGTGTATATTCTGTTGCCACGCTACCTCAGGAATGAAACCATTTGTTTCCATCTACTGTCTGGATGCTCTGACATTTTGTAACAGTCTCTTGT
>NC_136903.1:5614969-5632469 GCF_949606895.1 Notothenia rossii | reverse complement strand
TATTTAGCTGTGGGAAACTCGTGGAGAACACCAAAACATTCCTGCAGCGTTCCAGATCATTTGCAGGGAGCTTCAGGGACTCTGCTGTACCGAGGCAGAGCTTTGTATCAAACGCAGAGCGAGTTTATGATGCTGTGTGAGGAGTGAGGCGCTCAGCATTCAGCTGTCCTGTCACTTCAATGAAATCAAACAGCCTCAGTCTGTTAACGATGAGGGCCCGAACACGAGGGACATTCATCACCTGTGTGAACATTGAAGGGTTAAAAGAGACATTTAAAGCTTTGAATCCCACTTGCAGGCCTTTCTTGCCATTTCCTCTTTCACTTTGGAAGATAAAAGTCAAAGTTAACTTTATTGACAATCGTTCAGTTTGTGTGTACAGAGACAGAGAGATCGAAATCACGAGAATTAAAAAAAATACAAAAAAAGATATAAATATACACACACGTCTACACTAGGGCTGCACGATTTTGGGGAAAAATGTAATTGCAATTTTTCTGACAAATATTGCGATCGGATTTGCGATATTTGTTTTTAAGCGACCCAACAAAAAATCGCAGGCTTTGCAATTTCATAATCGCATCATTTCGAATCGCGATTTCTATTTAAAATTGATTAATCGTTCAGCCCTACTCTACACCCACTTATATATATATATACACACACACATTCATAATCAACATAAACTCATACTGTATCTACAATGCACACATTAGGAGGCATAAAGAAAGGCATAACAGTCAAAAAACACAAAATAACTGTCACTTCAAAAACGAATGTGGAATAATATATTACAGTAAAAGGTGTGTGTGTGTGTGTGTGTGTGTGTGTGTGTGTGTGTGTGTGTGTGTGTGTGTGTGTGTGTGTGTGTGTGTGTGTGTGTGTGTGTGTGTGTGTGTGTGTGTGTGTGTGTGTGTGTGTGTGTGTGTGTGTGTGTGTGTGTGTGTGTGTGTGTGTGTGTGTGTGTGTGTGTGTGTGTGTGTGTGTGTGTGTGTGTGTGTGTGTGTGTGTGTGTCCAATGGGGGCAGGTGGGAGGGAGGGCAGAGAGTTCAAGGACCTACAGTGTACAGTTTGACTCGCTACAGGTGAACTCGATGACCTGATGAATCATTGTTGGGCGTGGTGCAACAGAACACACTTTTACTGCAGGTGCACTGAATACTAAATAGTCATTTCCGTGTTGTTAAACTTCATCCATCACAGATTTTGCTGGGGGGAATAATGATTTGTACTGTAGGGTAAAAAAAAAAAACTGCCAGCTGTGGTTGCCTGAATTTCACTGAGATACACACAGTGGAAAACACAGTTACAGTTACAGTTTGACTCTATATTTGACTGTATAAATACAAGTATTAACCATAATTAGTAATGTTGTTTACAAAATATAGCCATCCCATCATCCTAGTGGCTTATGAGATATTTAACTGCAGAAAAGTTAAACCTGTATTTCACAAACTCAGTTTACACGCTGCCATGTGTTGAGATGTTTCCTCCGGTCATCTTCTGCTCACTATCAGCCTCATCGCTGCTGATCTGTGAACTCGTCTTCAGAGGAAAGCCTGTATCTCTGGGGACGCTCAGCCAATATCCCCCAGCTCCACAGACACACACACACACACACACACACACACACACACACACACACACACACACACACACACACACCTAAACATCGTCCCATCTGCAGCAGCAGTAGAAACCTCATTTCCACTAAACCTAATAATGGCTGAAGCAATGTCACTGATGTCATCTCCTGTGTGTGTGTGTGTGTGTGTGGTGTGTGTGTGTGTGTGTGTGTGTGTGTGTGTGTGTGTGTGTGTGTGTGTGTGTGTGTGTGTGTGTGTGTGTGTGTGTGTGTGTGTGTGTGTGTGTGTGTGTGTGTGTGTGTGTGTGTGTGTGTGTGTGTGTGTGTGTGTGTGTGTGTGTGTGTGTGTGTGTGTGTGTGTGTGTGTGTGTGTGTGTGTGTGTGTGTGTGTGTGTGTGTGTGTGTGGTGAATTCCCAAAGAAAATTGGATTTATGTGAAAACCAAACGTTTAGGGTTTCGGTCGATCCGAAACAAAGTCTTGGCTCTCTGAATATCAAACTTGTATCCCCATATTCAGACGAGAAATACATATTTGAAGCTTGTAAAGAGAGAGCAGTGATCCCTGTCTCTTCTCACTCTGATCAGCGGCCCCCCTCCCTCACTGCGACGACAGACTGATAGTAACACATCATGCTGAATCAGATAATCCAGTGCTGATCCTAGGGGGGGACAAGGGGCGCTATTCCCCTCAAATATTGAACCTGGAGCCCCCTCGTAAAATATCTATTGAAGGCCAAATAGTCATTATTTAATGTGAAATATGTTGCTGAGTATTTGGAGAATCCCACAGTAAGGGTATCTCTGAAAAGCAGTGGCGAACCGTCAGGGTCTTCAAGGTATTCAGAGAATACCCTGGAACACTCAGATAAAACAAACAAAACATGTATTTAATTATATAAATAAAATGTATTTAAAATGAATAAATGAGAATCGTATCTGTGTTGTTGATCTGTAATATTGCAGTGTTACGTTGATTTGACAAATTTGATTTGTTTGTCCTTCTCGGACCATGCACTACGCATTTCAGTGGTTTTGTGTTAGAAAAGAAAGCAACCAATCAGATCTTGTTCTGGGTCTCTGGGTAGAATATCCTTCAACAAGGTATTCTACATCCTTGATAGAAGGCCCTGGCCGTTGCACTGAATGAGAGCGTACGTTTGGACTGGCAGTTTGATCAACCAATCATATATTGATTTGTAGCCAATGGGCGTATTCTTTCAGAGTTTCTCTTGGTTCCAGGGTACGATAGAAGGCCCCCTATTAACTGGCTCGAGACCGAGGATCTAAATGAATGCAACGAAGCAATTCATGCCGTTTTATTGTTTTTAACGTTGAAATGACAAGTGCAACAGGTGAAGATGAAGTTGTTGCGGAATTGTTGTGAGTACTCTTTTCAAGACGACAATCCAGTGAAAAGACGGACATTATAATGGCGCTGAGGGGGGTCTACAGAAGGTCCAGTTGTGATAAACACCGTTCGCCACTGTCTCGTCTTTCCAACAGTGTGTAACAGATTTTGATAGAGCAGGTCACATATAGTAAATTTGACCAGTGATGCTTACACAACATATTTACCCAGAAGAATTTTGATAAATAATTAAGTATTTTTATTGACTAATAATCTAAAAGCTTAAAGTCTGTTTCCATTTTGAATAACCACATGAATTTAGTGAACTTCAGGATTTAAAACCGAGACGATCCAACAATGAAAAAACACGTTGTCAAGCCCTCGTCCTAATAAAGACATGACCGTGACTGAAGCTGCCTCGTGCGTCCGTAGAGGCTGCAGACTTCACATTTCCCTGCTAACCCCAGACCCCTCCCCATGTTGTATTAGTCTTTTTATGTTAGAAACAAAACAAACAATAATAATTATAACAAAGAGAAAAAAATGTATTCTCAAATAATCTCCCCTCTTTTTTCCAGTGGCGTCAGGCCGGCTCCATCCTGCAGCTGGGCACGGTGACGCTGGCCAAGGAGCCGGACTACACGGGGCTGAAGGTGGGCTGCGTGTCCGTCAGCCTGCTGCTGCTGCTGTTGCTGCTGCTGGGGTCCCTGCTGCTGTGGAGGAGGAACAAGCACATCGACGGTGAGAGAGAGCGATGTCTTCACGGGAACACTAGGGGTAGAGGAATGTGAGAAGAGTTAAGGAGATTGCTAAATATCTGGAACAAACTCCCAGAAACCTGCAGGTCCGCTGCAACTCTGACTACTTTTACATCCAGGCTGAAGACTTTTCTTTTTGCCGCTGCCTTTAACTATTCACATCGTACATAGGTCAGATCACTTTAGAGACTTCTGGAATCCTAAACTTTAATGTAAGACAGTGGTTTTGATTTCACAGGTCTTTGTCATGATGTCTTGAAATGTTAATTGTCAGTAGGGTCGCAAAGGGGCGGAAAGTTTCCGGTACATTTCCGGAAAGTTTCCATGGGAAGTTAAGCTGGGGTGTTTTGGAAATATAATTTTTTTAAGTAGAACAGAACAAGTTTTAATTATTTTATTGAACAATTATTTGTTTGAAGAACGAAAACAGGAATGTTGAGTTAAATATTACTCATCTGTGCATGTGATGGAGGAATGCACAGTGCCTGTAGGGGGTGTGGTCTCAATAGCCATTCAGTAAGCAGCGTGCTATGACATGGATATTCAAGTGTACTTGAATGGCATCTGTTTGGTTTAGTCAAGATTATGCTAAACTATACTTTCCCCAACTATATTTAAGTTCCCTATCAAGAGCCAACCTTCAATTTTGAAAATTCCCAGAATTTTGCCACCCTACTTGTCAGTCAGGTCAAAAGTCTGGTTAGGTTGTGAAATGATTTCAGCGACTATATTAGACAATTAACAAATTGAGTGCATTTTTTATATTTGGAGGAAGCACAAGTCAGAATGCAAACAATAAAGAATATGGTAATCGTAAAAAGTATACAAAAAATAATGATATGTGTGAATCAAGATGGAAAACAGACATTAAAGGCACATGATATCCGTAATGAATTCATGGATGTAATGCACTGTATCAGGGATAAGAAATAGTTCATATCTTTTGAATTTTTTAATATAGTGCATATGAAGTTTGAAATAAAAACTACTAAGACATAGTGAGGGAAATGTGCTACTGTAGCAAAGACAAAAAAGATTGAGTTACTTAGAAACAAAAAGTCAGTGAAGGAACATTAAACTGTATCCTTTCATCATGCTTAATGTACAGTATGCAGTATCTTTGTTTTGATGTGTGGGTATCTGTGTGTGATTGGTTTGCGTACATGTAGCTGGACTGCAGTGTGTCCTCTAACCTGTGTGCATGTGTGCTGGGTTCACGTTTCCTCCTGGGTTCACAGGAAGTCGATTTTTGGGGCGCATTGGTGAAACGCTTTGCCTTTCTTATAATCTCTCCTCTCTTCCTCCCTTCCTCTCCTTCTCTCCTTTCCTTCCACGCGCTTCCTCCCTCCTCCTCCTCCTCCTCCTCCCCCCCTCTTCCTCCTCCTCCTCCTCCTCTCTTGTAGATCTGTCTGAGGTGTGGTATGATGGCCGGGGTCACATCCAGCATCTGGACCGGCTGGCTAACGCGAGGAGCGTCAGCCCCACGAACGAGATGGTCTCCCACGAGTCCGTCGACTATAGAACCACCCTGCTGGATGGTAGGTCATCCAGATAAGCCCCTCCCTCTTCCCCACCTAACTCCTCCCCCTCTCCCACCTGACCCCCCATCTACCTGCTTCCCTCCCTGCGGGGCTAAAGCTAGCGCTGCATGCCTTATCTCTTCTCAACTAACACGATTAGCCTTTAGGAAATGTACGTTAAGGAAATATTTCAAAATCTAAATCTTCCGTGGAAAGTGGAAACAAGAGGAAACCAATGTTACCCCTCTCTGCTAACTCTGGGGCTGTAATGTACAGATTCTAAATAAACAATTTGTATATGATTGAAGCAATTTGAATCAAAAACTAACTCCAACACAAAACATAAGTTCATGAAATATAAAAAAGACTGACGTTTATTCCGTCAGATGTACAAACTAAATATAACTCTTTCCTTAACAGTGTCCCCTCTGATGTTTATACGGTATAAACATCCATGCATTTGCTTAGAATTAGGGCTGTCAAGTTAACGTGTTTTAACGTGCGATTAACGCATGGTTATTTGTCCTCGGCCCGCCCCGTAGTTTCAGAGCCCAAAGGCTCGACGTTGTTGTTGTTGTTGTGGTTGTTGTTAGTTGGATGTTGGGAGATTCTAGCGAGAGATATGGATACAACAAAAGGTGTTTTAAACAGCAAGCCAAGCACACAGCCCCGCTCTGGCCGCTCGCTTGCGCTTTAAAGTTTGCCGGGGAGACGCCTGGACAACAACAGCGATAGCTAAATGGGTGGCTCCAGCTTAACATTGTGCAGGGTTCTCACGGTCATTACAAACCTGGAAAAGTCATTGAAATTCAAAATGCTAATTCCAGGCCCTGGAAAAGTCATGGAAATGTAACTAAAGCTGCATCAAATATAATTTATATTTTATTTAATCGCCGAAATAGTAATACTATAATGATAATGAATACTGTATACTGGATCGCATCCAACGTGTCGGCTGCACATCCCAGCGCATTATTTTGACCCACAGTGGGAACTTCAGTTTCATGCTTTCACTGTTATGAAGACAGAGGAGACATTTCGCCGACAACTGTAAACAGGCTTGTCTGTTTGAGCGAGAGAGAGAGAGAGAGAGAGCGAGTGAGAGCGAGAGAGAGAGAGATGAGAGAGAGAGAGAGAGAGAGAGAGAGAGAGAGAGAGAGAGAGAGAGAGAGAGAGAGAGAGAGAGAGAGAGATGAGAGAGAGAGAGAGAGAGATGAGAGAGAGAGAGAGAGAGAGAGAGAGAGAGAGAGAGAGAGAGATGAGAGAGATGTTTTTAATATTTGAAAAGAGAATATTTGTCATTGTTCATAAACAAATTACAACACAGATTAATCGCGATTAACTATTTCATCGACTGACAGCCCTACTTAGAATACATGTTAGAACGGGGCTTGAGATGATGTTTATTATTCATCTTTATTAGATGTTTTCTTCAGTGTCAAAACTAATCAAATAATTGTTCACTTACCCTGGTGCAGATCCATCTTATGTTCCTGTTGTGTCGTAAACAAAGTTGATGAAAGCAGACTTTGTGTGCAATAAAACTCAATTCAAATACAATTATTTTAACTTTTTGACTTAACTTCAAGTGCCTCATTTCATATTACAAGGAGCCATTTCATAAATTAGTAAGTGGAACTTTTGCAGATGTTAATAGATAGAAATCTACTTGCACAGTCCAAAGTAAACCTTTGATAATAACAGTTTGTATTTTGCAAATGATGGCTTTTCAATACAAAAATAAATGGACGTAAAATGTCTTAAAGTCCCTTGAGTTCATTTGTAGAGAAAAGGGAAAAGCATCCTCGCTTCGCCACCTGTGTTATATTCAATGTTTATTTGACGTGTTCTAACACAAATATCTAATTTAAGTACAAGCACAACAACGGCCAAATGAGACATGGAGGTGGTCTAAAGACTCACCTGTGGTTTTAGTTTCCTGTGCATTGATCCTGAGGGCATGTGAGGGGGTCTGCATGTATTCTGATCCTAAGTATGATGGCTGAGGCAATTTTCCTGTTAAGAAGTGACTTGAAAGGCAGACAATGTGAGCAGGTAGACTTACTAATGAGCCTTTCCTCAGGGAGAGTAGGGGGGTAGTGGTGGAAACACAAACACAGTCATTAATTACACTAACCATGTCTGTCCCCTTCGTCGAATAACATTTTGTATATTGTGGCTTTGCACTTATCTCCTTCCACTAACACGCAATACGATAATACTTCTTGCATCAAAGCAGCTTCATTTGCAGCATCCATCAAGACGTATATTAAGACAAGACACAAGGAAGCAGGCGTTTAAAGAGACGTTACATCCAGATATTTGTATAGAATACATTACGTGTAATAATGTCGAGTGGGACCACACCTCAGGCCATTACGGTTATGAATTGTCTCTCTTTTATTTAAGTAATTGGTATGTAAGCTGAGATATACATTGATATCTTGCTACAGGATTAAGGTGAGATTACTGTCACCCATGGAGAGATGTGTGTTATATGCGCGGTAACTATTCTGCACACGTTTGAGTACATATACGGTTGTATGTTGTGTCTGAATGTTTAAAGAAATTACAATAAAAAGAGTATTATTATAAAAAAAAAATCCCAGCTCAGTGTCAAGTTTCTATTTCCTTTGTAGGTGTGTTTCGTCCTGTAACACACTTTACCCCCCCCCCCCCCTCCCACGCTGACCTTTAACCCCGTCTTCTGCCTCTTCAGATCAGAACACCGACAGACCTGAGACGTGCCGAGGTGCTCCGCCGATCTACGGGGGGAACGGCGAGCTGCTGTCCCCCAGACTGGGAGGGATGGGGATAGGGATGGATGGAGAGCTGGTGTCTCCCCTCCTCATGGCCCCCGTCCACATCGACCCCTCCTCCCTCCACCCTGATCTGCTCAAAGAGGTGCAGCACGTGGTGATCACCAGGGACCAGCTGCTGCTCCACCTCAACCAGGTCATCGGACGAGGTCAGTCACACAAAATGTCTTTACTGTTAGGATATCTTTTTGAAGCAGTGGTTAACAAAGACATATAATGCTCATTTTCAGGTTTCATATCAGTGTGTAGTGTCTCTACTTTAAAGAGTCCTCTCCTGCTGATGTTCAGGTGTATATCAGTATGTAGTGTCTCTACTTTAAAGAGTCCTCTCCTGCTGATGTTCAGGTGTATATCAGTATGTAGTGTCTCTACTTTAAAGAGTCCTCTCCTGCTGATGTTCAGGTGTATATCAGTATGTAGTGTCTCTACTTTAAAGAGTCCTCTCCTGCTGATGTTCAGATGTATGTCAGTATGTAGTGTCTCTACTTTAAAGAGTCCTCTCCTGCTGATGTTCAGGTGTATATCAGTATGTAGTGTCTCTACTTTAAAGAGTCCTCTCCTGCTGATGTTCAGGTGTATATCAGTATGTAGTGTCTCTACTTTAAAGAGTCCTCTCCTGCTGATGTTCAGATGTATGTCAGTATGTAGTGTCTCTACTTTAAAGAGTCCTCTCCTGCTGATGTTCAGATGTATGTCAGTATGTAGTGTCTCTACTTTAAAGAGTCCTCTCCTGCTGATGTTCAGGTGTATATCAGTATGTAGTGCCTCTACTTTAAAGAGTCCTCCTGCTGATGTTCAAGTGTATATCAGTATGTAGTGCCTCTACTTTAAAGAGTCCTCCTGCTGATGTTCAGGTGTATATCAGTATGTAGTGCCTCTACTTTAAAGAGTCCTCCTGCTGATGTTCAGGTGTATATCAGTATGTAGTGTCTCTACTTTAACGAGTCCTCTCCTGCTGAGGTTCAGGTGTATATCAATATGTAGTGTCTCTACTTTAAAGAGTCCTCTCCTGCTGAGGTTCAGGTGTATATCAGTATGTAGTGTCTCTACTTTAAAGAGTCCTCTCCTGCTGATGTTCAGGTGTATATCAGTATGTAGTGTCTCTACTTTAAAGAGTCCTCTCCTGCTGATGTTCAGGTGTATATCAGTATGTAGTGTCTCTACTTTAAAGAGTCCTCTCCTGCTGATGTTCAGGTGTATATCAGTATGTAGTATCTACTTTAAAGAGTCCTCTCCTGCTGATGTTCAGGTGTATATCAGTATGTAGTGTCTCTACTTTAAAGAGTCCTCTCCTGCTGATGTTCAGGTGTATATCAGTATGTAGTGTCTCTACTTTAAAGAGTCCTCTCCTGCTGATGTTGAGGTGTATATCAGTATGTAGTGTCTCTACTTTAAAGAGTCCTCTCCTCCTGATGTTCAGGTGTATATCAGTATGTAGTGTCTCTACTTTAAAGAGTCCTCTCCTGTTGATGTTCAGGTGTATATCAGTATGTAGTGTCTCTACTTTAAAGAGTCCTCTCCTGCTGATGTTCAGGTGTATATCAGTATGCAGTGACTCTACTTTAAAGAGTCCTCTCTTGCTGATGTTCAGGTGTATATCAGTATTTAGTGCCTCTACTTTAAAGAGTCCTCTCCTGCTGATGTTTAGGTGTATATCAGTATGTAGTGTCTCTACTTTAAAGAGTCCTCTCCTGCTGATGTTCAGGTGTATATCAGTATGTAGTGTCTCTACTTTAAAGAGTCCTCTCCTGCTGATGTTCAGGTGTATATCAGTATGTAGTGTCTCTACTTTAAAGAGTCCTCTCTTGCTGATGTTCAGGTGTATATCAGTATGTAGTGTCTCTACTTTAAAGAGTCCTCTCCTGCTGATGTTCAGGTGTATATCAGTATGTAGTGTCTCTACTTTAAAGAGTCCTCTCCTGCTGATGTTCAGGTGTATATCAGTATGTAGTGTCTCTACTTTAAAGAGTCCTCTCCTGTTGATGTTCAGGTGTATATCAGTATGCAGTGACTCTACTTTAAAGAGTCCTCTCTTGCTGATGTTCAGGTGTATATCAGTATTTAGTGCCTCTACTTTAAAGAGTCCTCTCCTGCTGATGTTTAGGTGTATATCAGTATGTAGTGTCTCTACTTTAAAGAGTCCTCTCCTGCTGATGTTCAGGTGTATATCAGTATGTAGTGTCTCTACTTTAAAGAGTCCTCTCCTGCTGATGTTCAGGTGTATATCAGTATGTAGTGTCTCTACTTTAAAGAGTCCTCTCCAGCTGATGTTTAGGTGTATATCAGTGACTTATTACTTCTCATGCTAGCTACTCACTTCTTCTTCCCAATACCCAAAACAAAGGGAAAATGTAAAATGCATGATTTTCTCTGCGTTTCCCGATATATAAAAAGCTTCCAGGAAGATATTTAATAAGTTGAAAATGTTTTGCATAAAGATCCGGTCAATACAATCTGCTATATCAAAGCTTTTAAAGTAATATCCAGGATGGAGCATCATTAAACAGAGTGCCATGGAAGCAACAATGCAACAACATATGACGTTACATTCATCCATAAAACTCAACCTCTACTTTAGGCTACATCAAGAGAATACATCTCTTTCATTCTCGTCTAAATAGTCTTTTGCATTTTATTGAATTAGATCCATACTGTATCGTAATAAAAGTAATGTTTTGGCTGCTGACCGTAAGTATTAAAAAGGAGAACTAATAAAACAAAAGTTGGTGGTTTTGCATTAATTCATGTTGGGATTGTTCCTGATGTGGAGTGATGCTATTATCCAGCTCAGATTAAATTAGACATCCGCGTAAAGCTTCACAAAGTCGCCCACAAAGAGCTTAATTGGCTGCTTTCGCTTGACACACAGACACAAAATCACTTCTTATAGTGGTGCTAAAGTAGGAGGGTCAGACCAACAGATCAAAATTCAACATCAAGAGGCAAAAAGACCCAGAAAAGAACCCTCTGACCCCCCCCCCCCCCTCCCCGTGCTGATTTATCCCCTGAAGAAAAGAGCCTGCCGGATTTTAAAAGTGACGTTCGGTGATTTGCTCACAGCTAGTATTCCCAGGACCCATTGCAACAAATCGTAATCCAACACCCGAGCATCTGCAGGGACGTGATAGGAGAACGCTGCGCTCATTCAGCCCCCCCATCCTCTCAAGCTGGGGCAAGCCCTCATGTCTTAAGAGAAATAATTCAATAAAATGCACGATAACTCAAGAGGGTTTGGCATCGGCTATTAGCTCGTGGGTTATTTAATGAATTAAGCTCCATACTGGGTTACTACGGGGGGAGATTTAGTGTGAGGCTGAGGGTAACTCAAGAAATCAGAATGAGCTGTGAAATGGGTGAAAACAAGCAAAAAACACACACACAAGGGTTAAATGTACTATTTTACAAACGGGCTGTTGGAACGAGCTGTTGGAGGCTTAAAGGAAAATATGAAATCGCCTCCAAACTTGAATTGTTATGCAGAAAATGTTTGTTTTGGGGTTTCAAGGAATTCTTTTCAAAGAAATCCACAGAAAAGGGGGGAGAGAAATCCATTGTAAGAAGTCAAATTCTCGCTTTTTGATTGCATTTAACAAAAGTTACACACACACCTTCATACTATATTCCCAAAACAACAACTTAAGTCAAAGTCAATCTTTCAGTTTGTGTGTACAGAGTAGACAGAGAGATCGAAATACCGTTTCCCACAATCCCGAATGCAAAAACAAAGACATGTAAAAATATGTATGCAAATATGTATATACCTATATGTACACAATGAAAGACACATTTATACATATGAACTGAACACATTAAGAATAAATAAAAGCACAATAATCATATATAAAATAATAACAGTCACTTCAATATCTTTGAGAATTTCACCGTGATGACCCACTAACAGCAAATACAGCGTTGCTAAAATTGCTAGTTAACGCTTAATTAGATCCAACAGGACACCATTCAATTCAAATGTTTCTTATATAGCCCAATATCACAATGTATATGTCACAAGGTCTTAAAAGACTGCACAACATGAGAGACATTAAGGAAGAAGCTAACCCAAACCATCTAACTTCCCAAACATCGGGCGTCTGTAGGGACGTTACCCTGACTACCCATTGTCAGCGTAACAGAGAAAACCCATTTGTTTTTGGTTTATTCATGAGTGGGTTTTTTTTACATTTTAGGTATGAAGCTGCTTCTGTAATGGAGCCACCAAAGTCAACTTTATTATCAATCTTTCAGTTTGTGTGTACAGGCAGAGAGATCGGAATACCGTTTCCCTCAATCCCAAATACAAAAAAAAATATGTGTGCAAATATTTATATACCTAAATATACACAATCAAAGACACATTTATACATGTGCACACCGTTATAAGAAGTTAAATTCTCACTTATGCATTGCATTTAAACATTTTTACACACGCACCACCATACAATATTCCCAAACAACAACTTTAGCAGTTATAAGTGGCTTCACGTTTGGGGTTTAAGTTCCCTGCTAAAAGAGTTTAAAGGTGGGGTAGGTCATTTTGGAGAAACCAGCTCGAGTGCGCTACAATTTGAAAATACACAGCCGAAAAAAACCTGCCCCTTCCTTCAGACTTCCTTACAGAGCCCCTCCTCCAACACACACAAACGCGCACATGACCAATGAGGGCACGAGATGGAAGGCTGACAGGCAGGTAGGCCATCCAGTTATTTTAGCCGGCCGGCTCAGATGATTGGTCGTGCTTTTTACAGCGCCACGGATTCCACAGATGATATTTTGTTATGTATTTATGGTCAAAGCATTTAATATATTCATTGCTATCGGGATGTTAAGAGCATTCCATGGAATATAACAAAAAGTGTATCTCGATCCGGTTTCTCAAACTTACCTACCCCACCTTTAACACAGCATATAGTGTTGAAGCTTTCATTCATGGTACGGTGTATGTGTGTGACGTGTTAGAAAGGCTACAATAGTTTACTAAAAGCGCTGCATCAACAAAACGCTGCAAGCTTTGAGTTTCTTGCAGCGTTTTGTATTTGCAACGCTTTTGATAAACGCTGCTCACGTTTCGTCAAGTCGGTGAATGTTGGAATGTTTCCTAGATGCTGCATGTGCTGCTAAGTCTGCATGAGTTTTGGCACATTTGTGTTTTTTTACATGCATTGGGTTTGAAGCTTCAGCACGTAAAAAAAAACTGGCAAATCACACACACACACACACACACACATACACACACACACACACACACACACACACACACACACACGTACGCACGCACACACACACATAGAGACTTGTTTTAAAAGCAGTTGTTGAAACGTTTCTCTGCGTGAAGCAAAAAGCTGCATCTTCACTCTTAAATCCCTCCTTCTGCTCTAAATGCGTCAGTAATGGGAAGATGGAATGGTTCTTATCTGATTACTGGAACTATTGTGATCGTGGAGCCAATGCATGATCTGAATCTCTGTCAAGAACAATGGACATAAATAAAAGGCTGATTACGCAATATCTGAAAAGGGCCCGCAGTGTCTTCCTCATCAACACGGTGCCATGCAGCTGCTTCCATTTAGAGACAAGGCCGAGGAACTCTGAATACAGTAAACAGAAAGGAAAATGTGTTTACAATCAGATTGAATTTTATTGGCCATTGTTCGCATATTAAATTATTAGAATCTTGTTTTCAGGAACTCTCAGTTTTTGCAAATAAATATACAAGCTGTAGTTTCTTCGTTATGTTTTCTGAAGTGTAAAGAAGTAGCTTAATTAATTGACTATATATTAGCTGCTATTTCACCAAAAGTTAAAATACTTAACCCTTATGTTGTGTTCGGGTCTCCCGTGACCCGTTTCAAGTTCAAATTATACAATAACTACGCTCAAGGCTTCATGATATCCTCCACAACAGCTATACAAACATTACAAAACAGATTTTACAATCTTAGCCAAGTCTGAAGGTCTCTAAAAAAGAAAGTGTATCATTTGGTGTTGGGGTCCGGGGAGACCCAGCAGCATTGTTTTGGGTCACTCAGGGTCAAATTTGGCCCAATCAAGATTCATCTTTGACTTTAGAAGCCCCTCCCCCACGACACCTCCCCCTTCATCAACTGTAACACTAATTTAAAACTTTTTGGGGGGAGATTGTATTCTAATATTAGTCTAGTATAGTCAGATAACGTAATGATCCACTGTCTTCACCATAGGAAACATAATGAGTGAATTTAATCACATGTTTCACTTAAATATGTGGTGTAATGTTTTTTAGGGCTATCAAATAAAATGACAACAGGATTGTACGTTTATGAATGCATTATAAGTTAGTTATGATGTAGTTAAAACGATACTGGATGATAGTCCTTATTTGTGAGTGTTTTGGACTGAGATAAATCATGGGTCAAAATGTACTCGTATGAACGGTAACAGCTTTCGAACACAACACGGGGTTAACTTAACCTAAACATGATTTAAAGTGGACCTATCATGCTATATTTGAATAATATAGTGTAGGACCATACCTATATAAGGCATGTTTATACTTTTTATTTTTCAAAATACCAAACAGATCATGCATTTTAGCCATTCCTCATTTCGCTCAATTGAACACTGTCTTTGCATCATGGGCTGATTCTGTGAGAACAGCACCATCTACAGGCCTGGCATATGTACTACAGCGTCTCCAGCGCTTTCCAACGGCAATGTCCGTGGCTGTCTCCTCCTGATTGGTGGAGTTGGCCCAATAGCCGTAGCGCCACTTCTGTGATGTCATAGAAGTGTTCAAATCTGGATCAGTCTGTATCAGATCCGTTGCAGCCCGTTTTTAAGAGACTTGGGTATGGAGGGAAATAGAGAGGGTTGTGTTTTCTGACACTTGGTGAGTTCCCTGGAACACCGGGGACACATGTTCATGTATAAGAGACGTACAAAAGTGCATTTTGCATGATAGGTCCCCTTTAAGTTGTAATAATATGCAGTAAAATGTACATATATGAGAATATTGATCAGAGACTGCACTGACCTCACCACCTTCAAAAACTCACAAACACTCCCCTCTTCAATCTGGTTTCTAACGTGTGATTGTTTTTGTATTGCTTGATTTGTATTACTATATTTATTGGTTGTTCTTTTTTTTCCCTATCTCTGTAAAGCGACTTTGAGCACCTCTAAAAGCGCTTACAAAATATATCAATTATTATGTATTATTATTATTATTATTATTGATCTCTGAAAATGTAGTGGATTAGAAATAGTAAGCAGCAGGGAACAGAAATGCTTGCGTAAAGTACGAGTTCCTCAAATGTGTACTTACTCACGTAAATGTACGTAGTTACTCTTCAACATTCATCGTTAGAGATGCGGTGCAAAAGTTCCCACCCAAAAAATGAAATATGAATTCCTAGGAACGATAGCTTCCGTTTATAAAAAAAAAAAAAGAAGTTATTTAACATCCTGAAGTGTGATTTGATCCCGTCTTCTTTCGTACACCTGCTATGTCTTAACGTGCTGCATCTCATGTGTCGCACCTCTTTCAGAGAGGTGTATTTTCCGCTGGGTGATTAAAGGTTCTTTGGAAAGGTCTCCTAAGGTTTGAACAGGAGCTTGTTGAATTCCCTGCTGCTGACTAACTGTGAGTAACGGGTCGTGTTGTGACCTGCAGGGCACTTCGGATGCGTTTTCCACGGAACGCTGATGGAGCCGGACGGGCAGAAGCAGCACTGCGCCGTCAAGTCTCTGAACCGTGAGTACAGCACCCTGAACGTGGGGACATGTCCCGCCAATGCCTTTAGAAACAAAGAGAAGTGACACTTAGTCTTCTGAACTTATAGAGTGTACTGTCTTTCTGCAATGCTCTGCCTCAAAACAATATTAAAGTCACACATGTGCATCCATAACTCCTTTTCAGTACTAGAGATTTGGCCGTTTAACTGGGGACATGTGGGGTGTTAATGTCTTTCTAAAGAAGTTTTGTGATCAAATAAATGTTGCCAAGATATATACATATACAAAAAATAAATAAATAAGATAAGAAGTACTTTATTTATCCCAATTTGGGCCGTTTTTGTGTTGCAGCAGCATAAAAAACTAAGTAGATTCAGCCAATGCCTTCGAAAATAAGGAAATGTACCCTTTTCCCTCTAAACGCTGATATTGTGTTGCTTCTCTGAAATGATCTGCTTCACATCTATCTGTGGCAATGGTCCAATATTAAGTTAATTCCTAAAGATGGGCGGACATGTTCTGACAATCACCATGCAGGTTCTTTCTCCTAACTGTGTGTTTTGTATCTCAAAGCCCGTTTTAGTTCTGGTTCCCATAAATACTTAGATGACAGGACCTTATGTGAAAATCTGGAACAGTACGCAGATTGAAAGCAGACACATTTCCCGGAAACTCTTATGCTCTGCAATACCAGGCACACATGTTCAAATATCAGATTCAGGTTATTTTATTTGTACCCATAGGTTGATTTTTAAATATACACATGGTAACTACATTGTTTTAAGATGTCTTAAAGGTCCCATGTCATGCTTTTCTGGTTTTTACCCGTCCCCTTGTGTGTTATGAAGGTTTCTCTGCATTTAAACGGTCTGCCGAGTCAAAGTACACCCTGTAGCGAGTAAAACTCTAACACAGAGAAGACCTGTCTATGCTGCCCCAGAACGCCTCGTTGGACATTTCTCATTTTCCATTGTTTACCTCTTGGGTACAGTGACGTAACGTAACGGCTCCGCAGATTTGTCCAAATGGACCAATCTGCGGAGCCGTTACGTTTGGACCAATCAGCAGACTTCCTCACACACACACACTCGGCGGGACGTTGCGAGGCTCGCTGCTGCGAGGAGCGGGACAGTGTGAGCTGGCTCACTGGTGTGGGGTCGGTGAGACTGCGAGACACAGTGGAACTCAGCCTGGGCACACACACAAACTCCCAGCCAGACTGCGGGTGTGTGTGTGTTTCGGGCTGGGTTTTGCTGTCTCGCAGACGGCCACTGGGCTCACAGGGAGGGGGGGGGGGGGGCAGGAGCTCCAACAAGCCGTTTAGGACAGAGAGTGAATACACATACTATACGGAGATGCTGTATGAGAAACCAATGTGAGTTTGGAACATTGAACAATGTAAATCTATTCTAGTAGACCTCAACAATGGAATTATGATCAGTAGAAATGGCCATGACATGGGAGCTTTAAATACCTGCAGTTACAATTGTGGGGGTAGTTATTTGCTCAGGAACAGCAGAAATATTCATTTGTATTGAGTATTAACTATAACTAACTTACAGTTTCTGTCTGTATTTGTCTCTGGATCTTAAAAATGCTTTCAAAGACAGGCTTTCTTGCAGAATTACAATTTGATAACTGCATCCAAAGCCGTCGTTATGTCAAATCTCAGCTAAGATTTACCCGAATTTCTCCTAAAATGATATTTCACAGTGTTTTTTCTTTAGTGACCCTAACCCTCACAACACACCTTCTCCTT
>NC_136903.1:5577469-5609969 GCF_949606895.1 Notothenia rossii | reverse complement strand
TATATTCCATGGTTTTTCGGATGCAGGATATTAAAATGACCGGACTTCTTTCTGCGGATTGATATGACTGCACACAGTCTCCTAATCAGAGCGTCTTTAGCAGCACTCTATTACTCTATCTTTGCTATTGAGAAATAACAGACTGCTGGATGTCCAAATTGACCAATCAGAATCAAGTATTCAACTCAGCTGTGTAATACATTTTGATAACAACTGCTGTCTTGAGCTCTTTTAAAAAGCAAACACAGATCAAACTTTTTGTAGTGTTATCAATCTCACTCAAATCTGTGAACTTACAAAAACAAAAGTGTGATTTAAGGACAATTATGAATATATATAAATATTATAATCAGAGCGACCAATGACAGACCGCTGAATGTCCAAATTGACCAATCAGAATCAAGTATTCAACGGCTGTCTTAAGACCTTTTTAAAGACAGACACATGTTGTGTTTATAGTGTTATCAATCTCACTCAATACCTGTGAACTTCTAAAAACGAAAGTGTGATTTACGGACAATATTGAAAGTTAATGTCCTTGTCTTTATTACAGTGGTCGTTTGGCGTGTTGCTATGGGAACTGATGACCCGAGGAGCTCCTCCGTACTCGGACGTGAACTCCTTCGACATCACCATCTTCCTCCTGCAGGGGAGGAGGCTGCTGCAGCCCGAGTTCTGCCCCGACGCCCTGTGAGTGCACACACACACACACACACACACACACACACACACACACACATGATAACACACACATTTATAAACATACACCTGTCATTCACCTCCCCCGGCTCAGTTAGTGTAAGTGATATACTGTAGAGCTGCACTCAAACACATCAGGAGGGCAGCAGGGGGTCACAGAGGAGCTGTATAAGCAATGGAAGTCATAAATAAAATGCACTCGGGTTCAGATCATCCATCATCTTCTGTAGAAACACTCTCACTGTGGAGCGCCTCATCACAGCTGGGGGTCGGTAGAAGTCAGTTCTCTGCTTCACTGCCAAACAAAGAGACAGTTTCAGAGGGGAATCCAACACCAGGAGAGCATGTTTCGTTATGATTTGTGTCTTTTGGTTGCCTTGGTAGTACGGATGAGGTCAGCTTTGTTTCTGGGTTTTGGATTTGTGCCGGTAACATGTCCTGACCTAAATTCAACTATTTCAGATGTACAGGTATCTCTGAACTGAACCTTGGTTACAGTCTCTTTGTATAAAATACCTCTACTACGAGTCTTGGGACGATTTGGTGTCCTGATTGTCCCAGCTAAAATATCTGGATGTACGATATTAGCCGGATCGTCCTCGAAATATGCTTAAAACTCTTAAAGGGGCCCTATTTGGGGTTTCCCTTTCCTGTAGTGTGTTAAATAGTTTTTTTTGCATGTAAATGGTCTGCAAAGGCTAAAATCCCTGCCAATCACAAAAGAGCCGGCCAGCTAACCAATCAGAGCAGACTGGGCTCTGCTTTCAGACAGAGGGTGAAAAGAGGTGCTGCAGCACAGACAGTATGAGAACAATAAAGAGCTTTTTGAAGATTAAAGCATGGAGACATGTAGAGACACTACATACTGATATACACCTGAACATCAGTAGGAGAGGACTCTTTAAAGTAGAGACACTACATACTGATATACACCTGAACATCAGCAGGAGAGGACTCTTTAAAGTAGAGACACTACATACTGATATACACCTGAACATCAGCAGGAGAGGACTCTTTAAAGTAGAGACACTACATACTGATATACACCTGAACATCAGCAGGAGAGGACTCTTTAAAGTAGAGACACTACATACTGATATACACCTGGAAATACCTGAGCATAATAGGGCCCCTTCAAAATTGCACTTAATAAACCAGAGTCCGTTAAGATTAAGAATCAACTTATTGTCATTACGTAGTACAAGTACTATGTGACGAAACAGTTTCTCTGCATTTGACCCATCCTAGTGTTAGGAGTAGTGGGCTGCCATTATGTACGGCGCCCGGGGAGCAGTGCAGGGAACGGTGCCTTGCTCAGGGACACCTCGGTAGCACTTGGTCTTTCCGGGACATGAACCGGTGACCTTCCAGTTGCCTAGCCAAGTCCCTATCGACTTCGCCACCACCGCACCGACCTTACATCTTGGAAGAAAGTATTATTTATATGTGTCGGTATAAATCCATCTAATTGTCAATCCTAAATGAGGTAATCATAGGGTCTGCATTAATAAAGCAGATATTTGTAGATATTTCATGTTAATCCCTGTATTTTTAAGTCAGGCAGTATTATTAACTTCTCTACACTTACAGTGAGCTCATGCGAGTGTTTCCACAATTATCCGGATAATGACAATTCTGCAAATATATTCAGAGTCATGATGGATAGAGAAAAGAAGAAAAACAAACACTTATTTAAACAAAATGTCCCTTTAAGTCACAGTAAAGTGTCTGAGTGTCAGAACAGCAGACCCTTCCCCTCACTCACACACTGAACGGTCTTCATCCATTAAAGTCAGTGTGATGTCATCAGCTCAGATAACAGGAGGGTCTCTGCCTCACACAGTGGAAATGTGAGAGGAGTGGGAGTGTTCAGGTGAGGGAGGCAGAAGTTCCCAGGCTGTAAATTAAACAGAGACATCAGATCCCCCATCTGATGTCTCTGTTTAATTTACAGCAGGGGGGGGGGGGTGATGCACGTCTGCAAACATTCCCGCAATGCTTCTCAGCTGATTATTCTCGGGGCGTTTCGGTGATAGCGGTCGCTGACAGATACTTCGGAGGTGTTGTAACGGGGGGCCAATCTGCTTCCTTTTTAACAATAATAAGATAGCAGAGGAAGAAGAAGAAAAAAGAATATTAAATAATAATCGCTTAGAGACAAGGGTCCAGAGTTTTGTTGCCATTTTGATAAAAATGAAGGATTGATGGTGTGAAAGTTTTCTCTGAGACACGTTGATAGTTGTTCGGCATCTTAATTTAATATATCTAAAACCGTGAAGGAGGAATACTTACGGTGCATTTGTGAGTGTGCTGAAAATAACTTCTAATATTCTAGTATACAAGAAGCAGCCTTTCTGATTCAGTATTAGAACATACAATTGCCTCCCAAATGTAAAAGTGGATAATTGTTGTGTGGTTGATTATTGCATGAAGGTCACCTATTATGCAAAATCCTCTTCTTCATGTCTCTTCTACATCAACATGTGTCCCCTCTTCTTCATGTCTCTTCTACATCAACATGTGTCCCCTCTTCTTCATGTCTCTTCTACATCAACATGTGTCCCCTCTTCTTCATGTCTCCTCTACATCAACATGTGTCCCCTCTTCTCCATGTCTCTTCTACATCAACATGTGTCCCCTCTTCTTCATGTCTCTTCTACATCAACATGTGTCCCCTCTTCTCCATGTCTCTTCTACATCAACATGTGTCCCCTCTTCTCCATGTCTCTTCTACATCAACATGTGTCCCCTCTTCTTCATGTCTCTTCTACATCAACATGTGTCCCCTCTTCTCCATGTCTTTTCTACATCAACATGTGTCCCCTCTTCTTCATGTCTCTTCTACATCAACGTGTGTCCCCTCTTCTTCATGTCTCTTCTACATCAACATGTGTCCCCTCTTCTCCATGTCTCTTCTACATCAACATGTGTCCCCTCTTCTCCATGTCTCTTCTACATCAACATGTGTCCCCTCTTCTTCATGTCTGTTCTACATCAACATGTGTCCCCTCTGTGGAAAGAGACTCTGAAAGTTTCAGGAACAAAGATTCTCTCTCTTTTTGATCCATTTCTATAAAAACCTGTCTGAAAATGAGCTGATCAGATTTTGGCCACTTTATGATGTCATAACGATTTTTTGGCTTGAGTAACCATTAGCCAATCACCAACCAAGTTACCCCCCCCCCCCCCCCCCCCACCTTATCACCTGAATCTCCTCCTAGAGCACCATTGAGTTCTTTTTAACCAAATGTCTCTCAGAGGGGCGTGGGGAGGGGCTCCTTATTTTCATCTAAAGTAACAGACAGAGAATCAGCACTTTGGAAACAGGGCTGAAACAGAGGGGATTATGGGTAATGCTGTAATGATCTGTTTGGTGTTTCAGCCAATCAGAGACAGGCTCTGTATATATCTGAGACCTATAATACATTGATGAAAAACAGTATATTAGGGGACCTTTAAAACATGGTGGAAAAACTATTGCAAGGGATTATAGGTACAATGATCGTTTCCAGTATATAAACCTCTCTTGTAAACAGTATTAGGTATCCCAGGATGTCTACAATTGTAGCATATCATTCTAAAATGCACATCATTCACAATATTCCCAAAGATTGTGTGTGAGATTTGTCCATTTAGTATGAAATGTGAGAACCAGTAAAAGACGCCTCTCCTCTTCCTCCCTCAGATACACGTTGATGGTGGAGTGCTGGCACCCGAAGCCGGAGCGCCGCCCCTCCTTCTCCGACCTCGTGGCCCGGATCTCCTCCATCTTCTCCAGCTTCAGCGGCGAGCACTACGTCCTGCTCAACACCACCTACGTCAACATCGAGAAGATGAGCCCTTACCCCTCGCTCCTCTCCTCCTCCCCCTCCTCCTCCTCCACCACCAACACCAACGTCTCCTACTCCTCCTCTTCCTCCTCCGACCCTTCCACTTCCACTTCCCTGCCCACACAATCCCAGTTCTTCTGCCGCGTGGAGCGGGAGTGCTGCACCTGAGAGAGGGGAAACTGGGCGGGAAAAGACTCAGACATTGAGAGGGAAACGCAAAGGGTGATGAAGAACTACTGTATGTACTTGCCAAACACTGTATGCTGAGGGAAAACACTCAAAGAAACATAATCGACTGAAATGTGACTTTTTGGAACATCGCCATTAGACTGAAGTCCTCTGGATGGACTTTTCTGACCTCGCATGACCCCGAGGATCACGAGGTTAGACTTCCTGCGTTTTTAACAAGACAATTAGACACAGGAAGTCCTCGAAACACCCAAAAACTCTTATTGGGAGGATGGATTTCCTGCTCCTCTGCGGGTGGCATCATGTGCTCCGATACGAGGACTCTTTCCGCCGTCTGTAATGTGAATGTTTGACGAATGGCCGTGTATAGAAAATATCACACCTCCTCAAAAAGGCCTCATTTGATGGATTGCGACGCCTCAGGTGTGTAACTGTGGAAGTCGATGATGGCGAGGGAAGTGTAGGTGTATGAAAACCATCTCTCCTGCCTGTGTGCAGTTCACTGGATGCTTTGTTTCTGTAATTACAGTACTTTTGGACCATTAGCTTTCACGTGCTTGCAGAAGGAAACTCTCGGTGACTCATCCCCAGGTGTTTCCAAAGAAAAGGGTCCGAACGCTAAACCCTTTTATTGTCCGCTTTATTTTCCTTTCTCGAACCCTGAAACATGTCCAAACAACATCTCTGGCAACATGCACACACCTGATGCTTTGAGCTTTTCTTTTTAGGGAGGAGGACGAGTGAGAACTGTGTCCTGGGGTCACTGTGTGTCCACTTTCAGGATTTAAGGACAGGTAAATGTCTGGTAAAAAAAGGAACTTAGACACATTTGTTTTCCTTTACTAGACACTTAAAAGGTAATGTCAATGTTTCGGTGATTTGGATATTGGACAACACTGTCAAATACTTCATTGTTTCCTAAAGATTTGACTTCCCAAAATGTCCCTTTATTAGTCTCTCTGTCATCGGGCTTCAAGGGTGTTGTTATGTTAACTTTCTGTGCATTATGAAGAAATATTTTAATGTTAAAAGGCTGTAACAGTGTGTTTGCAAATCTTTTAACTACAAATCGTGTACAATTTGCACTTATGTTGACTATTTTTAAAAGCATATTATACAGGTTTTCTTTCTAATCCATGCAGCTAATTGGTTTTATTCATTTCTGCCCAGTATGAAAATCACATTCAGATTCTTGCTTGAGACATTAAGGCTGCAGCCACACGAGAAAGGTAACGGTCGTATCCGCTACAGTTCTCTATCCTATAGTTCGGCTACACGAGGCCGACAGGGAAACGCAGATAGCGGTAACGATAACGGGTCCCAAGGTGGGTAGATCTGCGGACGAAACGCTCTGGGGTGGCCAAACGCCCTACAGGATCATTTTCTGATAACGATGACGCAATAGCCCCGCCTCTCCCCACCTCTCTTGCTCACCCCCGTGTCACTCGCGTCATTGCTGATGTGCTTCGTCAACAACAACAACAGTTTTCCGAGTGTTTCGAGCCAGGTCCCGGTATCTCGCAGGACAGTGCACCCAGCAGGTGCCTCCAGCAGAGACCCCCCCGCAAGGCAGAGTTTCCTTTAGCCGAAATCAAAAATTCTCCGGTCAAAATGTCGCTTATTGTTTAGGCGTCCTTTGACACTCAGGCAGTCATATCATTAGCTAGAACTAGCTAGATCTGATCGATATGGACATAAACGCTAGTGAAGTCTAATCGGACAGGAGAGAGAGAGATCGGAGATCAGCTGCTGCCTCTCCCCACCTCTGCTGCTAAATCCACCGCAGAGAATAAACAAAAGGGCAACCATGGAAACCATGCTCGGAAGTCTTCTTCGCTGCTTTTGGTGTATTTTGTGGCAGAAGCACAGCGCCACTTACAGGCCTGGCATAGTTACTACAGCGTCTCCAGCGGGTCGAGCGGTCTCGTGTGGAAGGACACGTTTCTGGTGCGTGAAAACTTTTTTGAGAACGATTTTGGTTCGTTTGCGTTGCCGTTGTCGTGTGGCTCCAGCGTAAATCTGTGTAAATCCTGAACATGTTATATCAATGCCGTTTAAGGGCAAATAGATGTATAAGTGTGAACAGTAAGTCCTACTGTAATGTAGAAATATGCCATATGATGATCATACTGGTTATTGATGATGAAATAGACAAATGCTAATCCGTAAGGACTACTCTTGGGGAACATGTTTTCATAAATTGTTTTAAAAAATCAGTTTGATGTACTAAATATGTGTTTTCCTGCAAAACCAAGGAGATCATCTTCTTAATTTTATGCTTTTTTCATACATTTTTCATGTTTTCAGTCGGACGTTTAGGTGTGCTAGTTTCAAGACGTGTTATCAGATTGCATTTTTGACTGAAATATAACAGGATGAAGTTAAATATCTGCTTTCATCTGGGCTTTTTCTATATGTGATAAACTGTCATGGGTTTCACAACTCAAGGGTTTTCATATTGTCCTGAAATGGATGGAAACTAATGCTTTATGTAATCAAGCCTAATCTAACCTGTTAGCTGTGGTGCAAAGTAAACAGAATGTGTTGTTAATGTGCTAACACGTGCAAACCACTGCCGAGGTCAACGCCCTTTTTCATTACTTTGTGTAGCAGCCGATGTTTTTTATTGTATGTTATCTGAATGGCTGCTGATGCCACTGGGCCATTGACGGACAGGTATGAATGTTTGCTATGACAAGAAAATTGCTGTACTATATATTTTTGTATTGATGATGAGCCTCTTCTTTCTCGGTGATTGAACTGTGCCACGAACGACGATCAAATCAATGCTTTGTTTTCTAGACCAACCACTGCCATTTTGTAAATAGTGAGAGGATCGTGGGGGATGTGATGCTCCTTTTATCTCGTGATCTTTACAGCTATGACACTGTGTAAAGTAGAGTTGAACAAAGACTGCTGTGATCATGTGACCCTCCACCACTCGGTCTGTGTTTAACACTGTTCTCTGTCTCTGTGTGTTTGATATGTTGTACATAAAAAATCCTGAAGGTACATGTTCCTATGTAATGTCAAATCAACTTTGTCAGTGTAATAAAGCTATGCTATCAGAGTGATCTCGTGGTTCCTACGAGTATTTAGAATCTTTGAATAGATGTGGATTTGAGGGAAAAAGTAGACAATGGTCATTTGTTTATTTCTAGAAATGTCACATTATGCACCAAACCAGAATTCTAAGTTTATTTGATTTCCCTTTTTACTTTGCGCTATGCTGTCAGGTCCCACAAATCCTTGAATTTATTTAATTTAAGGGGCAGAAATCAAAAACTCAGATACTTAATGTCAATCAGGAGATTCTTGGCTACTACAGGTCGTTGAAAGTTTGTTTAAATTTGAGGGGGAAATCAATGCATTGAACGCTTTTGAATCATACAGACATGGGTAACTTAAAGGTCCCATGTCATGGCCATTTCTACTGATCATAATTCCATTGTTGAGGTCTACTAGAATACATTTACATTGTTCAATGTTCCAAACCCACATTGGTTTCTCAAACAGCATCTCTGTATAGTATGTGTATTCACTCTCTGTCCTACACGGCTTGTTGGAGCTCCTGCCCCCCCCTCCCTGTGAGCCCAGTGGCCGTCTACGAGACAGCGAGACACAGCGAAACCCAGCCTGAATCACACACACACACCTGCAGTCTGGCTGGGAGTTTCTGTGTGTGCCCAGGCTGAGTTCCGCTGTGTCTCGCTGTCTCGCCAACCCCACAACAATGAGCCAGCTCACACTGTCCCGCTCCTCGCAGCAGCGAGCCTCGCAACGTCCCGCCGAGTGTGTGTGTGTGAGGAAGTCCGCGGATTGGTCCAAACATAACGGCTCCGCAGATTGGTCCATTTGGACCGTTACGTTACGTCACTATACCCGAAATACGTCACTATACTCAGGAAGTAAAAAATGGAAAAAGAGAAATGTCCAACGAGGCGTTCTGGGGCAGCACAGACAGGTCTTCTCTGTGTTAGAGTTTTACTCACTACAGGGTGTACTTTGAGGGTTTGTGACTCTGCAGACCGTTTACATGGGGACGGGTAGTAACCAGAAAAGCATGAGATGGGACCTTTAAGTTCTTTAATTTGCAATTTAGTTTTGCACAATAATATAATACTTACTGAGTAAATTCATGGTTCCACAGGTACTCGAAATCCTTGGAAGTTTGTGAATAAAATGGGGGAACATAAAAAAAAAATAGACATACAAAGACATGGGTAACTAAGTGCTGGACATTTTAAAGAGAGTGGTGCAGGAATGAGTCCTAAACCTGGATACGCATTTTAGCACTGAGGGGTTTTCTTGTCTCGAAGCCAATATTTTTTTTAACGTGGGGTGCAACATATTGTGTATTTGGTGGTTTATCGGGCAGTTAATGTGCAGCAGACACTTAGTGCAGACTGCCTCAGTGCCACAAACAACAATAAGACAGAATGCATCAACAGCTTTTGAAACCTTCACTCTCTAAAAGCTTTAAGGGTGTAAACAAAGCGGTCATCATTCAGACAAAGAGCGATCATTATTGGGTCAACACACTCCATAGTTGTGCGACACGTTGAGCACACTCTCCCTTTCTTTTGTTTGTACCTTTTGTTACCAGAAAGTCACCCTTTTCTTGCTCCCAATGGTGTGTGTGGTGACCTCTGACCCCTCACCTCCAGCTCCCCTCTCGTCTTGTGATCCCTGTAAGTACCGTCGTCTAGACTCCCCCCCCCCCCCCCCCCCATCCCCCCCTTTCCTATGTCCAATGAGCCGTGACAGTAGCTTTCACGGCAGGTTGTCCCTTCCCAGTTGCTTGGAGACCTGTGAGTTTGGTAAAGTCGCACAAAACAGTCTCAGAAACAAGAGCCTCGTCTAATGGATCTAACAGGACCGAGGGTTTGGGCTTATATGTGAATATGTTTCTACTCTGAGGCCACTTGGTGGTCATTGATCCTCCTAAGGTGTTGTGAAAATTGGGTTTTAAAAGGTGGCACATTCAGCCGGTTAGCTTCAAATCACTACGACATAACAATATATTAGTAGCTTTTAGAATCCAATTGTGTTGAGTGCAAACAAGCACGAATGAACCTTTGCAGCACGAAAACTAATGTGTCATGGATAACACATTATGAAACACATTCAACATAAAAACACATTTTTTTGGACACCAAGGGCACCAGTCCTTCACTCTGTCCTTCACTCTGTCCTTCACTCTGTCCTTCACTCTCACATTACTTCACTCCGCCAAAAGGCAAAAATGATGCAACTTTACAATAAATAATTGGGTTTCTACTTAAAAATGCAATGAGATACTGACTTTTTAAGTGTCTTTTTTGCTACTAAAATGATTCTAAAGCACGAGACGATGCAAAATAAAAAAACAAAACAATATTTGAATATAAAAAGTGGCTTTTACCAGAATAAAACATGCAGAAAGGCAATGCATTCTGGGTAATCCTCACATGCAACTCCTCCACTCCCTGCTCTTAATCCCCTTTAACACCGTTCATCTTCTCTTTTCTCATCCTGTGTGTTTGTTTATTTGTGTGTGTGTGTTTGCCTGTCTCCTGTTGTAAGTATAGATGTTAAAAACAAGGCCACACGCGTGTTCAAAGAGAGGACAGGTGCAGCTGTTGATAGGATCTCAGTAGAAAGTTAAACGGGATGCAGGGTTTTGTTCGGGAGTCATCAGGTGATTCAGCAGCCTGGTATGTGTGTCAGGACATACACACACACACACACACACACACACACACACACACACACACACACACACACACACACACACACACACACACACACACACACAAACATCCCGTAGACTCATGTTACAAACTTGTACACACACATTAGTGCAAGCTTATACTGTACCTGCATGTTTAAAAGTGATAGTCCATACAATTGGTTATGAATACAGGACAATGACCCCTCAAAGGCCCATGATAGAAGGTGATAGACAGATTGATCCAATCACCTGCCAAGTATTTTTGAAAGTGCCTGCCCTTTTCCAAATGGCTTCCAATGGAGCTCTCCTAGATGGTTTGGTGAAACAAAGCATCTGAGTCAGGTTAGTAATGCTCCATCACATGTTTCTATTACAGGGTGAATCTTAAACTGAAGCTTGACTTTAAAGCAACCCAACGGAAGTTTCATGTAAGTTTAGTTCTTTCACTCGTAGCTCGGGCTGCGGGGGTGCTAGAGACGGGAGCACGTTGATGCGACCTTCCTAGCCGGAGATATGGCCGCATTTTACAATAAACTTCCGTTGGGTCGCTTCAAAACAAATATCACAAATCGAATCGCAATCGCAAAATCTGTCAGAAAAATTGCAATTACATTATTTCCCCAAATCGTGCAGCCCTAACACACACACACACACACACACACACACACACACACACACACACACACACACACACACACACACACACACACACGTGCAAGCTTATACTGTACCTGCATGTTTCTAGTTTCTTTATCGATGGAGATTAGTTTGAATTCAGACGGTTACCAATGGACTTCAACAGGAAAAACAATGATTAGTTACAATATTATGAATTCTTCTTCTTCTCACTTTTATCTTACACCTGTAGTAACTAGCCGTTTTGGATATTGGAAATTGTTTGAAAAGGAAAAAAAGTCCTGACTATTATTGCAAAATGCGACAAGTTGATCCTACTTAAGTGGCCGACTTCACCAGCCAGTCAAGTTGTAGTTTACGTCCTTGTCTGTTTGTCCAATTAGAAATGTGTATCAAATTGTCAAAGTTAATTTAAGTTATGGACAAAAACATGTTTCATGAGTATTGACCCTTTTTCCCACCAAATTATAATTAATTCATCCTTGAGATTCCTCAAGGCATTCCTGAGACATAGCGTATCAATAAGACATAAAGATGGATGGACAACTTGAAAACAAAAGGCAGGGATACAAATCTGATGTATTTGATAAAGGTAGGTATAAATATAAATACAGGTCTAAAGTTGTGTTTACCCAACTGTTCAAGTTTAGGTAAAGTCAATTTGTAGGCTTTTTAACTTAATTTCATGAATTGTTTTAAACTAAAAGATGGTTACTTTGTCCTTTCTTAGCTTGCACAGTATGTTTGAAAATGTAGGAGGAAAGTGCAAACCTCACCTTTAAAGCGAATAATGAGGGAGTGTTTAACCCGTAAAAGGTTCTGCATGCACCCACACGCACAAACACACCCTTATCATCATCATCGACGGTCAGATGCATTCTGACCTGCTGAGTCAACCCTCACTCATTAAACTGTTTTTTGGCCAATCAGAAACCAGGAGGTAGATGGCACCGGCTGATAAAGTATGTCCACTGTTCACCATCCACACACACACACACACACACACACACACACACACACACACACACACACACACACACACACACACACACACACACACACACACACACACACACACACACACACACACACACACACACACACACATCTAGGATTCCCATCACTTGTTTTGTTTGGTTGCTATACTGAATCCAGCAGGTTGGAACTTGAACACCTCTTGTTGTTTGATCGCTGGCGCCCCCTATTGATTATCCACAGTATTTATTACGTGTCATGGACAAAATAACAGGAACACTACATGAAAGAGAGGTCCTTTAACTTTGAAGTGGTGTTGCTATGCAGCTGCAGCACTGAGTCGCACACTGGCTGAGGTAGCCTACTCGTCAGTTATAAAAGATTACAATTAGTACTTGACTGATTTGTGAGTTCATGAAATGACAAATTAAAGAGGCAAATGTCCACTTATAAGAGCACCTGCTTTGTTAGTTTTGCTCTCAAATATAAGTACTGTTCCTCTACTGTACTGGAGAAAAGTAAGTGTGAAGAGCTTAAGCAGCGAGCTAACAACGGTAACTAAATGTCAAAATCTGTCAGTGGCTTTTTTAGGAGTGGAAAAGCTGTGTCTATCTTCAGGAGGATTAATCATCGGGGTGGCAAGACGAGTCATATCAGAGGAAAATTCTTTAAATTAGGACAGAATAAGCAACATACATCCTGCATTTGGACAACACCAAGTAGCTCTAAATCAAAGCTCACTGGCATTGATGAACAACTAACATTTTATACGACAAAAAGTCAAAATGAACTTCCCATATTCTGAATTTATGACAGGGTTACTATTTGGAAACGACTTCTATTCGACTGCAGCACACAGAGGCCTGATGTTGAGAAGCGGAGCATGTTAACAGTGACAATCAAATGCCTTCAATTCTCACTTATGAACTTTTCCATGCAGACATACCTTTTGTGTCGAACCAAAACTGCGTAACATGATTTTTAAAATTGAACATTTTAAATTGTTTTGGTCTTTTTTGTATTTATTATTTTGTTGACTCTATTATTCTCTCACTTATTTTACCTCCTTGGGCTTATTGCACACGGGCTGCATGAGCGCTTATATGTTATAACATCGAACTTCAATTGAATGTCTTAATTTTGGGGTACTTTAAGCTGCATGCTGTGTATGGAAGTGCTATGCAAATTAAGCTTAATTATAATTTGTCCACTAATGTCTCACATGTTTAACCTTCTGTTACATGTGTGTTAATCCATTATTCAATATGTGGTACTTTAAATTCAGACCTATCGGCGGTCTAATCCGAGGTCAGCAGATCTTACTAGCTGGAGTTTCATTTTGCACCTGCTCAAAGTCTCTTAAAGATTTCTGAGAATTTAATCTGGCAATGTAAACGTGTATCTCAGATTTCTCTTTCACTAACCAGTCTGGTTTTGAAGCCTCTCCTCCAGAATAACTGAGGCATCACTCATACAAAAATGTAATCGCTGTGAAAGGGCCGATAATCAGGAATGGGAGCGCTGGTGTACCGAGGAATTCCAGGGGAGTGTGATCACAGCCAGGCTGGCGTTGAAAGCCCATATCTGTGGTTTAGTGGGGCACCAAAGTCCCATAAGGCCCTGTCGAGGGTTGGAGGTGGATGTGGTATTTTAGAGAACAAGTGAGACTCAACATGTTTCAGACAGAATTCAGTAGAAGTCCCTTTATATTGACACATGGCAGGTGATAACAGCATCATCAACTACAAGCCAAACACATAGCAAATATATCAGCCAATAACTAGGAAAGACGCGGATGAAGTTCTATATTCAAAAACTTCCGTGCAAAGCAGTGATTGGACCTGTAGGGTAGGTACGGATGGAGAAACCAGCTCGAGTGCGCTAGAATTTGACAGTACGCAGCCGAAAAAAACCTGCCCCTTCCTTCAGACTTCCTTACAGAGCCCCTCCTCCAACACACACGAACGCGCACATGACCAATGAGGACACGAGATAAGTTTGTGCACAGATGGAAGGCTGACGGGCAGGTAGGCCATCCAGTTATTTTAGCCGGGCCGGCTCAGATGATTGGTCGTGCTTTGTACAGCACCACGGCTTCCACAGATGAACTTTTTTTAATGTATTTATTGTCAAAGCATTTAATATATTCATTGCTATCGGGATGTTAAGAGCATTCCATGGAATATAATAAAAAGTGTCGGAAGTGAATTACCTACCCTGCCTTTAAACTGAGATGAGTCCAAGATTGTATTATGATATGAAGAAAGCATGAAGGGTAACGTTAGGATTGAATCACCAACATTATCCAGAAAGGGTCTACAAAATGTAAAGTTGAATCTCTTAAAAAGATGCCATTGTGCGCCAAAAGACCATGGGGGAAATCGTTTGAAAATGAAATTGTGTGTTAAAACAAATAGATTCATAGATAAATATCAAAATATATGTATGGATGAATAATTGGGATACTGCTCAGGATAAGTACACAAGTTGACCTGTTGGAGATCATACAGGAAACTTCAGTTGCACACATCCTATGGGGATCATGAATATCTTGACAACATTGAGTAATGAGTCCTCAAACCCGGAAAAGACTGCATTTCCTACTTTCCGGTTGCATGTCTTTTGAAAGTTTTTGTAGTTAGAAGCCTGAAATAAATTCTGTTTCACACATGTATTTTTTATTATGACGTGAAATATGCCAGTAAATACCCCACTAGTGAATGTCTAAAGCTTCTATGTTTCATACAAACGGTGGTTGCTAACAAGTGACAAAATAAACTAAGCAGTACTTTGTTGTTTCAGGAATTGTATCAAGGACCTTTCTGTTCCCAAGCTAACGGGCTAAACTACTGTTGCCCCACCAATACCTCAAGCATGCCTGCAAAAAACATGCATACATCATCTCACGATCCTGACGTCACCCTCCATGCGACTTTGTGCAAACCCTCATATATCTTCCTGCTGCCTGCATTTCAACACAGCCTCTATTGAACCTGCACAAAGCAGACTGCATCAGATACGGAGAGGAGGTGAGGAGATACAGCCTCACTCGTCCCCGTGGCGATGCCTTCTTCACCTTTCATGCACTGCCAAGAAGATGTTTTCTCACACTGATACTCTGATGGCTGGAGAACAGAGAGGGATGCCATCACCCAGCATGCTGTACCCAAGAAGATAGATACCCAATAGATGTGTTGTTTTTCAAATGTACCGCTTCATCATTCTCCATTCAAGATTCTATCTATCTATCTATCTATCTATCTATCTATCTATCAATCTATCTATCTATCTATCTATCTATCTATCTATCTATCTCTCTATCTATCTATCTATCTATCTATCTATCTGTCTATCTATCTATCTATCTATCTGTCTATCTATCTATCTATATATCTATCTATCTATCTATCTATCTATTTATCTATTTATCTATCTATCTATCTCTCTCTCTCTATCTCTATCTCTCTCTCTCTCTCTCTCTCTCTCTTTCTCTATCTCTCTCTATCTATCTGTCATATGCACAAAGCTACAGTGTAGAAATGGCAATGAAAATCTTCTGACCTGAGCTCCTCCAACAATGCAACATATGTACTAAAATACAAAATAAAAAGTCTATTATACATGTAAATAGAATATGATATGTACAAGAACAGAATACGAAATTAAATAATGTTCATTAAGACTCAATTAAATAGGATTTATTGCGTTGACAACAATTTATATAAATAAGTATATTGCCAGATGACAACAGGAATGTTTATCGGGGCACTTAGCAGAGCTCAGGTGTTTAGCACTCTTATGGCCTGTGAGTCTGGGGGTTTTTGAATCCCTTTGTGTGTCTGCAGGGTGATTTTTCTCCATGTGGGAGCGATGTAATGAGAATCCGAGGTGACTAACCAGTGTCTGGGGATGAGTCACAGAGCGGCCCCCTGTTTGATGCCCTCTTCGGTCCCCAGAGGTGATGAGAGGCTCCAGTGTCGACACATTGGCGACACTGGGACATTCAAGTTTCAGGAAGATTACAAGGCCCTTTGTTTTGAATGTGAAGCAGCACAATTATTCAGAGGCTTGTGCTGATGATAGGGCCTCACTAAGGAGGCGGGGGGGTCTAGGCTTCACAAACAATGGTATGTTACGAATACCAAAGTTCAAAAAGACAAGTTTTTGATTGAGAATGTGTCTGGAATCTAAATAAGTACTGGGATCTTTAACTTAAAGAGGCCTTATTACGCCTCTTGGGATTTGTTTATTTCCTGTTGTATAGGTTTGTGTGCTTGTAAATGGTCTACACAGAGTAAAATCCTCCAATTCCCTCAAAAAGGGGCCCTATAATGCCCATTTTCAGGTTCACATTTATAATGAGTGTCTCTACTTTAAAGAGTCCTCTCCTGCTGATGTTCAGGTGTATATCAGTATGTAGTGTCTTTACTTTAAAGAGTCCTCTCCTGCTGATGTTCAGGTGTATATCAGTATGTAGTGTCTCTACTTTAAAGAGTTCTCTCCTGCTGATGTTCAGTTGTATATCAGTATGTAGTGTATCTACTTTAAAGAGTCCTCTCCTGCTGATGTCCAGGTGTATATCAGTATGTAGTGTCTCTACTTTAAAGAGTCCTCTCCTGCTGATGTCCAGGTGTATATCAGTATGTAGTGTCTCTACTTTAAAGAGTTCTCTACTGCTGATGTTCAGTTGTATATCAGTATGTAGTGTATCTACTTTAAAGAGTCCTCTCCTGCTGATGTCCAGGTGTATATCAGTATGTAGTGTCTCTTCTTTAAAGAGTCCTTTCCTGCTGATGTTCAGGTGTATATCAGTATGTAGTGTCTCTACTTTAAAGAGTCCTCTCCTGCTGATGTCCAGGTGTATATCAGTATGTAGTGTCTCTACTTTAAAGAGTCCTCTCCTGCTGATGTTCAGGTGTATATCAGTATGTAGTGTCTCTACTTTAAAGAGTTCTCTCCTGCTGATGTTCAGTTGTATATCAGTATGTAGTGTATCTACTTTAAAGAGTCCTCTCCTGCTGATGTTCAGGTGTATATCAGTACAGTATGTAGTGTATCTACTTTAAAGAGTCCTCTCCGGCTGATGTTCAGGTGTATATCAGTATGTAGTGTCTCTACTTTAAAGAGTCCTCTCCGGCTGATGTTCAGGTGTATATCAGTATGTAGTGTCTCTACTTTAAAGAGTCCTCTCCGGCTGATGTTCAGGTGTATATCAGTATGTAGTGTCTCTACTTTAAAGAGTCCTCTCCTGCTGATGTTCAGGTGTATATCAGTATGTAGTGTCTCTACTGGGACATGTCTCCATGCTTTAATGTTGAAAAAGCTCTTTATTGTTCTCATACTGCCTGTGCTGCAGCACCTCTTTTCACCCTCTGTCTGAAACCAGAGCCCAGTCTGCTCTGATTGGTTAGCTGGCCGGCTCTGTTGTGATTGGTCGACCGCTTAGAGATGTCCCGTCCCTTAGCCTATCACGGAAAATGTGTTGGAGGGCTAGCAAATATATGATGTCACTATGTTACAGAAGAAGGAGTCCAATGGAGGTGTTTCAGGCAGGGGAGGATCTGACTTCCCTCTCCACAGTCCTAGTCCGTTTTTTGAACCTCCTAAAGCTAACAACCATCTCCCCATCTGTGATAATATTTGACTCTTTCTGTTTCTGTCTCTCCCCCTCTGTCTCTGCATGGCTGTGGTCTCTTTGTCTTCCGCAGTTACGTGTTATCTTGTTTTCCCTGCTGGCAGTGTGAAAGGGAATGAGTCAGACAGAGAAGCTGATCTCATTCCTCTTTCAAGAAGGAAAGTATTTTTTAAAACAAATTGTCTTGGCTCGCCATCTAGTGGTGAAAAATACGGCATTACAGTAAAGTGTGACAACGATAGATAATCATAGGGCTTCCCCAGATGTGTGTGATAATGATGAAAAAAAAAACATATATCTTAAAACATTGAATGACATGATTGAATTGAAACTCCAGTCTATTGCATCTTATGTTAAGGAGCATTGAGACATGAAAGACACCACAGGTGAAAAATATTTAACTAATGCTGTAGCTATACGCTTTTAAAAATGTTTTTTTTTTAACTGCACTATTAACTGCAATCAATCACATTTTATTTACATAGCCCAATATCACAAATTGTACATTTGTCTCAGTGGACTTTACTAACTGCACTATTTTATTGTTATTTTAAGAGTATTTGTAGCTAAATTGCATTCTTGGAGGAGCTTAAGACTCAAGATGTACATTGAATATGCAAATTGGCCAAACCTCTTCTTAGCGTTCAACACTTTGTACATTGATGCTTTTATTGCCTATTATTAATTACTTTGACTATATGGCTGTTCTTATTTTTGTCTTCTTTTATCTGTATTTGTACTTATTGTATGGCTTGTAAGCTGAGCTGAGTGCAGTTTTGTAATTTATGTATTTGTGTCTGCGTACAACACTTTGGTCTGGGGGTTTAAAAAGTGCTTTACAAAAAAACGTATTGTATTTATGCCATACTGCTGTCATTCCAGGTAGAAGTGTACGACATTTGGTTTGGATTCAGTCCATCTCTTCATGGATATGCATAAGACCTTTCCCCATAAATAAAATGATGCTTAATAAAAAACAAACACTACCTGTCTCCATGCCATCAGTGGCTGAGCATCAGTCAAACTCGCTGAGGCCATGGGCTGAGGCTGGGAATCCACCACCCATGTGATGACGTCACGGGACTCTGACAAGCTGGTGGTGCCGGAAGAAAAGATGGCGGATCATGAGGAGCAGCTATCCGACGAGGAGAAGGTAAGAAGCCGATTTAAATCACTAAAATAACCTCGATCTGGTGCGATGTTAGTGGTGGAAATTCCCACATGCATTCAGTGTCTTTGTATTGTATATTCAGGTGAATTCGCGGTTGATTAAATGTGTATAAAAACGGCAGGCCTCAGCAGAACCGTTGGTGCTGCTCTTATTATTTTTAGCTCAACTTCCGCTCATTTGCGAAAAACGGAGGCTCCTTGTACGGTCCTAACTCAAAAATAGGAATTACATAATATCAAAAAAATCACCTTAGATTACACCCCGCAGCCCTTTTTTAAATGCTGTGCACATGTCGTGTCTCTGGTTTCCTGTGTTGTGGAAGTTTTCACACACCTAACATCGATAGCTTGTTAGCTTAGCATACCCTGCTATAGCATTCAGATTCAATTCAGATAGCTTTATTAGCCATAATGACATTATTGCTAAAGCTGTTTACAACTGCGACATGAATACATAAACATACATTTGAAATGTACTGTTAAATTCATTAACACTTTGAACAAATACAAGAACAACAAGACAAACTAACACGCCCTTTTTTCTATCTGTCGTTACAGAAGAACATATATATATTGGGAGTGGTTTATTATTTATATTGTGTTATACAATTTAAATCGCCGCGTGACAGATACAATAGGTATCCTATATGCTAGCTTGCTAACAACTGTACCTCTTATAAGTATTGTTTTAGACAGTAAAGCGACGTGGGAACTAGCTCTAGATCAATGATAGGATGGAAACATGAACTAATATATAATCATTTGTAATCTGTATTCCTGTGTTTTTATGAATACACTGGGATGCCCCTATACAGCACAGCTATACATGTATCAAAACAATATTTATTTCTTAAAACAAAGTAATGAAGTTAGCCGGTTTTGTACCCCATGCTAGTGTCTGACACTTTGTCTCTCATTTCCTTAAAAGAGCACACAGCCATTACCCTGAGACAGCACGAGTGTTTAACTGTCTGCAGAAATCCTACTTGCATTTTGTTTTAATATCCTGCTAACTGGGTTGATTTGTAACTGTTTGCAACCTTTTATTGGACATATGAGACAGTGTTTGTGGAGCTTTGTTTGACTTTTTGTTAGGCACTTTGAATGAGGCTAGCTGGTCAATGTGATAAATGCCACTTGAATCATTAGTTAATTAACAATCTGAATTGTTGTTTTTAAACATTTTGTAAGCTTATTCATATGCTCTAATTGCCACATGCACAATAGGCACAGCAAAGTTGTTTTGAGTCTCAGGTTCGATCAAAAAGAAAGAGAAACGTAAAAAAGTGCAGGAATAAGAACATATATACATTTAACATAGAAAACTGAATGTAAAATTAAATATTGTACAGGTGATTTAATATTGTATACTTTACTAATATATAATAGTCTACTGTTAGCATTATACTTGTCTCTTATCACTGTTAATCTGACTTTGTAACCACATTTTAGACATCTACATGAGCTTAACTAACAACATGTACTTCTAAATCAAATGACGATTAAATACATAAATAACTCTGTATATAAATAAATACAGACCTTGTCACACCCTCCCCATCATTATTTATCATGTGTCTATCCTGACCTCGCTGCCAACATTCCAAACCAAGCTTGTGTAATATCACAGCAAACTATTGTGAGCGTTCATCTCGATAAATACTTCTTCAATTGCCTCTTTGTGCGTTATGTAACACACTATTCAGCGTTAGAACAAGGCCTGGTTTTATGTTCTCCTGTCGTACGTCAGTCTGAGTCAGAGGTTTTTCAGCGTTCAGGCGGCTCATTGACCTGAGGGTGTGACATGATCATCAGCACTCGGGCATCAGCTGTTAGCTCAGCAATTTATTACAGGGCTTGGCACTGTGGTGTTTGTAAGTGATTTGTTTCCAGCTTGTTTTCTTTTAATGTACGAGCTTTCCAGGTGTGTGCTTATAGCGTGAAGCTGTGGTTCAACTCTTAACGTTTTGATGCTGTAAAAGTGATGGGTGTTCTTTTCATCTCTAGACCGCATTGGTTTCCAAACCTTCAATTTTTATACACAGTCTTATTTAGAGATGAGAGAACGATGGTCGGCGACCTGCCACGCTGACCGCTAAAGACACAGCCAATACGCTGAGTTAAGCTGGGTTATTTCTGGGTGTTACATTAACGCAGCATACACACGGCGGCGTGCGTTGAAGCTTGCCGATGGGCGTGTCTGAAACTCGACCAACAACCAATCACATGAATCTCCCGCCCCGGACACACAAGCACGCGGTTTGATTGGCTAGAGCTTGTACTGGCATATGATTTGATTGGCTGACGCTTCAAAAGTTGAACATCGCTCAACTTTTGAAGCGAGCAACACGAGCAAAGTGAAGCGTGACGTCGCCCCATTCAAAGTGAATGGGCAGAAGCGTTGAAGCTTCAACGCACGCCGCCGTGTGGGCGGGCCGTAAGCATCCTTGTACTGTATGTTGTGTTGTTAAAACATGCAAACATCAGAGTTTAATTTTGTACTTTGATGGCTGTCTCTCCGGTGTATTAGTTCAGAGCATCAGCCATCTGCTCCAGGCCCTCAACAATTTTTTTTAAAGCAGCTCAGAGAAACTGCAAAGGAAGGAAATTAGAACTTTCATCTGTCTAACAATGACAGAACAGTTTCCAAAATTCATTAGGCAATTTGGATAACTCTTTCAATGGTAGTCATAATTTGTACAATCAAAGGAAACACTCTTGTGATTCTTACGTGACTTTGCGATATCACCTTCCTTCGTATCAGGTGATTTTGTAAAATCAGGATGAATACGAACTTTGGTTGTATGATAACCAGCCATTTGCACAACTCTTTGAAGAAAGCAGAACACACTTAAAATTGTGAAGGAATGAGTCACCAACCTGGAAACAAGGTTGCATTTTAGCACTTCCCTTGTCTCGTAAATACTACACTTGTGAATGTCCGAAGCTTCTGTGTGTCTTAAATCAGGAAAAGTGACAAAATGAGGCTCCTATCTATCATCTTGCCAAACATTAGCCGCCTTTAGCTTAGCGGTGTTGGCGTGAAGTCATGTGACCGTGATGTTGTAGCCTGCTAGCTTTTTACTTCTTGGGATTGCATCAAAGCTTCAATGTTTCAAATGTTGCTAGTATGTGTTAGGGCTGCTCAATTAATCGTATTTCAACCGCAATTACGATTTTGGCTTGCAACGATTATGAAAACAACATAATCGAAATAAATGATTTTATTTATTTTATTTGACTGATTGTGCTGTTATGTTAAATGTTTGTTGTTTGTGTTTCATATATTTTTGTCTGGATATTTGTCTGTGGATGTTGGACATGGAGCTGCTGTGACGCAAGTCAAATTTCAGACTTGATCTGACAAATAAAGTAATATCGTATCGTATTTATTTTTAATACATTTGTATTGGTTTTTCAGTTGAATTATACTTAAAGTTCAGGGTAATCAACTTTTAAAAACATACTGTTCACATATACAATAAATGGATGTTTTCAAAGTAAATGGATAATCGTTTTAATAATCGTGATATCAATTATTGACCCAAATAATCGAGATTATGATTTTTGCCATAATCAAGCAGCCCTAACGTATGTTGAGATGACCGTGTTGAACAAAACGTGCAAGTAATCTATTTCTTGCAATAATTTATAGCTGTTATCAAAGGAAAACTGTTTGATGGCCTGCCGAAGACTGGTGGAGTGGATAAACCCATCAGTCTCAGCTCGTATCTCCTGGCACTCAGCTGTACTTTCCCATATTGAAATACAAATCTGCACTTGCTTTTGTGGAAACCTTCGCTTGCTATGATCTGACATTACTGTGATGACTCGGCTGTTTGATCTGTTTGGGAAGAAGCAGCTCGGAGACTGTTTTGATGGGTGGCTTTAGAAAAGTTAACCCAGATGCTTCTTTTTCAAAGCAAATACAAAGAATAGCTTTGATTTATCTGTGAATAATTTCATACATGTGTCTCAGGGGATTAAGACATGTCTGTCCTGTTGCTGTTGCTGCTGTCAGTGTCGCTTTGCTATTCTGGGAAAAAAGCGTGAAAGCTTCCTGATGGGGGATTTCCAAAGAATCTCCTAAATTCGTAAATGATTAAACAGTGAGACGAGTGTCGTGTCTGCCCCAGTCTTTTGAGTCATTTAGGCACTGGCTGCTTCCTGATGTCAGCAAAGAAGTTATTACAGGAAACTGACATTACTCAATGTTTGTCAGTTCCTTGATCTCTATTCAAGCGTTTAGGTAGGTACCAGAAACAGAAACTAAGCACTTTGAGACAATGATATGGTACAGCAAATTGATTGACAGTACCCAAAACCTCTTCTTTAAGCAGGTGGCAGCGTCCTACATTGTTCGCTGTAGTTTAAAATGGCTTTGTTGTCTACATTTTGTTGTCTTTAAGCAAGGGTTAGATTTATTTGTTCAAAGCCTTTTCAAAGTTGCTTATAGAAAACGGTAGTGTCTGTGCCGTGGTTCCTGTTTTCAGAGAGGAGCAATCCCTTCTGTCAGCAAAAAGTGGTTGGATGTTCATCAATAATCTCTTGAAGAGGCGTATATAATACTGAGGGGAAGTAGGATGGAATATTTATAGTCCTCCCCAAAGTTGAGTTATTTGGGGCTGCTTACCAAAATATGTATTTCTCTGCTGAGGTGATCAGTGTTCAGATCGGTTACTTAGGCTCACAATAGAGATATTACCACGTCTCAGAGTCGCACCATTTGTTTGTAACTCCAGTTCGTCAGCAAGAGACGTTTATACAGTCAGATGATGTCTGGTGGAATTTCCAAATGTTTTTTTTTTACTTTGTCTTCGTATGCTAGATTATTGGCCAAGAATACTTAACATAATGAATTTAAGCACCTGAACCTGTATTTGTCACGACAACCAAACACTCTCGTGATCTCTTTTGGTGGTCAGAGATAAATAAGCGAAATATCTGACATATTTCCCCCTTAGGCCAATCAAATCCCACATCTCGCCATATCCAGTTGCCTTTCAAGCAAACCTGGGAGAGTGACATTGTGAAGTCAGGATGAGGAAGAACTCTGATTTTATGATTACCAGCCATTTGCACACGTCTTTGAAGTAAGCGGCACACACATTATCGCTGTACAACAACCACCAAATGGAATTCTGCGTCAAGTAAATGTATTTAACAGTTAGAGAAACAGGTGAACTGACACAGTGAGCATAGTACCGGGGGCTTGATTTCTACCAGGTGCACCAATGTAAATAATGCATGTGGTTACGGTAGCTACTAAACCCCATGTAGGGACTAGAGCAGATATATTTAGGCCATGCATCCCACTGGATCTCGACAAGGATCGCTGAAAAATAAAGATGATGATCATACGTTTCATGCAAAAATTGCGATACAAATCAGTCTAAATAATACAACTAATTACAGAAATAGCTATGAAATGTGTTCTTCTTGTAATGGGAGAAAGATTATATTATTTTCTTGACATACTTGCTTAAAGAGTTAACAATAGAGAGACCACCGTACCTCATTTTATTCAGGTATTCTCCCAAGATTTACTCTTTCTTGGCAAAAGGGCCACAAAAAAACTCTGAAAAAGTATTATCCTGTTTTCAAATGAGAGCCATGGGAAAGTCCCTACAATCCAGTAGGCTATTGGCACATTTCCACTGCAGGGCCTCGCACGGCTTAGTACGGTATAGCTAGGCCATGGTAGGACTGGCTCACTTTATGCTGCGTTTCCGTTACAGTTTAGTAGCTGGGACAGTAACTATAGTAACGCAGTGTAGGCGGAGCCGTGACGTCATCTTCAATGAGAACCACAAAACCAACATCAGCCGTTAGCTGTTAGCCCTCAGAGCTCACAGCTCCTCATATCTGTTCAGAAACTAGACACAAGTGAAACAAGTCCAAACCACAGACTGTCTGTGTCATGGAGAATACAGTCGCTGGTTTGTTTATGTCTTTAGGCCGTTGTTGTGAGTGTGGACGGTCGGAGCATATACTGCGTTAGCTTAGCCGATCTCCATTCAGAAAACACACATTTTAAAAGGTTTTCGCCTGCCGTCTGTCTGCAGACTTGTCAAAGCATTAATTCATGGTTTTTACTATCCGGTATCAGTATGTTGTTACTTCGGCATCATTTAGAAACGTGTATTACAATTAAATCACGGTCAAATATGTTCATCTTGTTGTAGTTGTAGCCCCCTTGCCAGCGATTCTCTCTCTAGTTTAGCATACTCAGCCCGGATGTTGGCCCGGAAAGAACCTGGATTTTGGAGAGTCAGAAAAACTGTGAAGTCCCCGTTAGCCGGAACTACCCCTAGTGGAAACGCGACCAAAAGCGGGCTCGGACCTTAGACCAGAGGAGAGCTGTCTGAGTTTGCCTGCAGCAAAGGAGACGGAGATGAGCATTGAATCGTGCATGCTTTCTTTCAGGTAGAGTGCAGCAGAACCTTGAGGGACCCACACTCAATCAATCAATCAATCAATGTTTATTTATATAGCCCAATATCACAAATGTTACATTTGTCTCAATGTTACACTGATGTCTAAAGGGTTAGATTACAACCTGGTTGACCTAGAAATGTCCCTATAAAATGATAAATGCTGACGTGTAAAGACCACAGGCTTTGCACGCTTGTTTCTACATACTTGAGTTGGTAATGCAAGCCGGATATATTCCATATATATATTTAAGAATGTCTTAATTAGACGACTTGGAAGGAAGGATATCAATCTGCAACGCTCATTTGAGATGCCATTTCTGATCTACAGTACTCTGGATGTGTAGTTAATGGTATGATATGTGAACTCCAGCTAAAGGAGTAGAGCAGGTCCATGTTTCACCCTGAGCAGAATAATGCACTGTGATGGTGTAAAAGAAGTGCTGCAGAAAGTCATTTACCTCTGACAGTATTTATGCCCCTATTTTTTTCAATTTAATCTCAAACCAACCAGCTGCCACCTCCTCATTTCGGCTGGCAGAGGAACATTTCTAGCTATCCTCCGGCGGCCGACAGTCCTCCTCCTCTCATCACGCTGTGGACTTATTATTCAGAAATGATCCCCCCCCCAATATTAACCGACATCAGACAGGTTTTCCTCTAAACTCCGCTCCAGCATTTCAATGCGCCAGGACTCTTATTTTTCTCTATCTCAAATATTCAAACGCTTGCATGCCAGGAAAGGGGATCAAACCCGGGGAGATGAACGCCCGCGGGCCAAAAATACTGCTGCAGTTTACTCCTGCTCTGTGTTTATCGTTATATTTATGGCTCTGGATTGGCGCGATAAGGCGATTTTTGATGTCAGGATTAGTTAAAGTGTGGTTTCGGTGACAGCGGGTGTCGTTTGGGATTAGGAAAGAGTGCTGGGTGCAAGAGAAAGAGGGGTTGCTGGGTAATATGAGGATGAATATACAGTGTGCAAGAGACCAGCTGGTGTCCAGTCCAAGAGAGCACAAAGACGCAAGGATCTCACACTAAAGGTGTGTGTGTGTGTGTGTGTGTGTGTGTGTGTGTGTGTGTGTGTGTGTGTGTGTGTGTGTGTGTGTGTGTGTGTGTGTGTGTGTGTGTGTGTGTGTGTGTGTGTGTGTGTGTGTGTGTGTGTGTGTGTGTGTGTGTGTGTGTGTGTGTGTGTGTGTGTGTGTGTGTGTGTGTGTGTGTGTGTGTGTGTTCCAGATCCTAGGTTAGCTCTGAATGGCTCCCCTAAGAATCCTTAAAAAGAAAAGGGAATTGATTGTGGGAGAGAAGATGAGGACGATGACTGTAAATGTGATTGAGTCATATTTTGATAACACAGAAACTCACACAGTAGCATTTCTCGGCTCCTCAACTGAACACATTTGGGAGTTTTTTTTTCACGGGTGTTTATGAAAATACATCCCAACGGTAAAGTGCAATTTTCCAAAGCTGCACCCTCAATTAAATGTGGTTTATTATTTCTCTCCGGGGGCGGATCTTGTGTGAAAATTGCACCCAGATGCAAAAAACTCATCAGCAGATTTAAAAGTCCCGGAGATTAATAGAAGACTTTAACTACTAGCACTAAAACAACATAATTGCTTTCCGTGTTATGTCTATGTACATTTCATGTCCAAAAACAACAATATGTGTGACATAGGGCCAAAGGAACTGCGAGTCAATCTTCTTTTAATGTTTTCTAAGACGTCTTTCTCACAATAATTATTATAATAATTAAAGTTAAAAACCAGTTTCCAACTTGATGGCAGAACTGTTCAAGTTGTTTGTTTAACATTTTCTAGGTCTTTTATGGTTCATTGACAGGAGCTGAGTCAGACTGATTGGGGAAGTTAGTGTGATGTGGTTAAAGAACTTTTAGTAAGTTAAAAATAGAACTTCCCCACAGAGACTCTTTTAAGAGGGATTGTTACTCTGACCTGTCGTGCTTGTTGTCGCCCATTGTTGGAGATGTTAGCCTTAAATGTGTCTGCCTTATCTCGAATGGGACAGAACTAGAACTAGGCTAATAGAAAAGCTTTGAAACACTCGGCTAAGCTGTAACTTTAGTTCGTTGGTGGTTCGGTGCAGAAACAGTAGGAAAAGAAATGGGTCCTACATGAAACTTCTCTCAACACGGTGTGCGGCAGCGTTTCCGCCAGGGGGGCGTCTTGCTGTCATTTGACAAAAAAATAAATAATTTGAGAGAAGATCGAGAGTTTTTATCGAAAAGGAAAAAGGACATCCCTCTGATGGAGGGGCAAAGGAGTCTGGTGGGATTATTTTTGCCGCCAGCAAAGCGCGTTCCTGTGACGAAAAAAACTAAAACACCGCCGCATCTTCCAAGGACCATGCCAAGAGGGGTGTCCCTGTTGGCAGGGAGACGTTAAGAGATAGGATAAGGGACGGCGCAATTCAAAATTGTGTGTGTGTGTCTGCATATCATAGACTATATATATAGGTGCATATGTAAAGAGATAGTATCTATAATGGACGGCTCAATTCAAATCCCCCCCCCCCGCTCTCGGGGTCGACGCCCTCTCAGCCCTGGTCTGGCGGAAACACTGGTGTGCGGATTATCTTGAGTGGTGATTTCTGGAAAGACACATATCTGTTGAGTTTTGGCAACTCGACCCAAAACCATCTTGATTGATTAATAATAGGGATGTCCCGATCACCTTTTTTTGCTCCCGATCCGATTCCGATCATTTGATTTTGACAATTTGCCGATACCGATTTTTCCCGATCCGATCTTTATGAAATGCATTAAGAGAAAAAAAAGAATCTATGTCTATGAAAACAAGCCCCAAAGAAGCAACACATACATGATGTTGTGTCATTTGAAACCAAAACTAAGGCCTCAGGATGACTTTAAGACTTGAACATGGGCATTTTTGTTTTGTAACAATTAATTAATTAAAAAAAAAAAAAAAAATCCCGATCCCCGATTTTTTTCTCCCGATTCCGATCTTTTGAAAATCACGTGATCGGCTCCGATCCCCGATCACGTGATCGGCTCCGATCCCCGATCACGTGATCGGATCGGGACATCTCTAATTAATAACAGTTCAATTTGTACTGTATAACTTTCCCTTTAAATCTGCTGTACTTTTGGGGTTTCTCAGATACTGAACAACAACAGGAAAAGCTCCATTTAGATTTATTTTTGAAGTATTCAGCATCACTGCAAATAAATCAGAGTTGGCATGTAAATAACTTGCAAGAAGAAGTAGAAACTGAATACATTTGTTGTTATTCAATGTTTTTTTCTTCCATTGCCATATTAGGATGTCAGCTGTTGTCTCAGTGTTTCAGTAGAACTGGTTTGAAGTACTTAGAGGAAGTATTTCCCTGTTCTTCACTAGCTTTTAACAGTCAATGTGATACTCATAACCGGCTAATGGACTATCCGTCTCCTCCTCCTTCTGTCAGTGATTCACTTTAAACCACACTGCACACTGCACTTGATCTGCTCTTCATGCAGCCTGGATCAGTTCGCTGTCAAATCTCAAAACATTCCTCTCCATTCACTTTGCAGTCTCTCCCTATAGCTGTAGGCGCTATACAGTTTATTCTGCAAGCTAACAACGTTGTTCAGTAGTTAAGCCAATGGAAGAAGTCTTAAATCAATGCCTGGAAATCAGTGTTAATTTTGGCAGCTGTTTTTGATTTAGTCTTAGTCTAAAATGGTTATTAGTTTTAGTCACATTTTAGTCATTTCTATCCTTCATAGTTTTAGTCTAGTTTTAGTCGATGAAAACTCAAAAAGTTTTAGTCTACTTTTACTCGATGAAAAATTACATTTTAGTCAAAATATTTTCTCAGTTAGGCAAATACAGGTTTCTGAAATTGGAATCAATGTGACAGTATCAAGTGTTGAAATTCATAAAGCAACATTTCACTCTCTTAACACTTTACTTGTGTAATATCTAGGAATGGGTATCGTTAAGGTTTTCTACGGTACTATTAGTCTTATCGATACTGCTTATCGATCCGGTACTTTAACGGTATTCTTGTATTTACTTTTTGTTATTTTTTAACTAAAAAACTAAATTAATTAACAAATTGTTAACCGAATTAATTGCTTTATTTAAATGTGAAATACATGAAATATATATAATTATGTTAAAATATTGTCCTGCACTTGAGTAAAATGTTGAGGTACTTTACTGGAGTATTTAAATGTGTTGCTACTGTGTAGTTCTACTCCACTACATGTATTTAATCCCTTTTAGTTACTATACAGATGTGGATGAATGATGTGAAATCTAATCAAGTGTTAAATCAGACTTTAGTTCCACCTGGAGTAAATTCACAAGCTACCCTGCAGTATACAAAGTCCTTCAAACTTGAAGGACTCCAGCATGTGTCCCTTCTGAACGCTCCGTCCCCGGCAGATCTCTGTGTGCCGCTGCAGCGTGTCTGTTAGGCCCCGCCCCCTGCACACAGAGACACAGGGAGATCGCTCTTCTGGAGTGAAGAGAGCGGAAATAATGATATTGCAAGTTAGAAACGTAAGATGCATTTTGACAGAGAAGACGGACACTTGGGGGAAAATATTCTGCATTTTGAATGTCCGATAGTCCACCATTAACACCGTAGTCCCGTCTCGTCTCGTCAACGAAAATTAAATATTCATTTCGTCAAAGTTTTCGTTATCAAGAATCTATTTTTAGCTCGTCATCGCCTCGTCTTAGTCATGTAAAAAAGGTCGTTGACGAACATTTTTCGTCATAGTTTTCGTTGACGAAATTAACACTGCTGGACATCTCTAGTTTTATCATAGTCCAATATTAACTCTTTGCTGTACAGACAGGTTGATAGAGGAAGAGGACCGGTTTTTTGGATTGAAAATGACAAACGGTCTATTGTTCATTCAATTGTAATCTTTACCTTAAGTGGCTTTTGAGTTGAAACTTCAGTTGTCAGCGCCAGCTACAGGAAGCAGCCGAGTAAAAACAAGTAGAGACGTTTTAACGTGACATGGACTGATGTTAGCTGATAACTCACTTTGGTTCAAATAACATAATCCGTAAACAAAGTCTCTGTTAGATACTGTCTGCTTATGGAAAGTGTGTTTACTGCTGTCCGGTGTAATGAGGGAGACACAATGCAAATGAGTCTTCCCTCAGGGAGTCACAAACACCATTTTCCACCAGCTGTTGAACAAAGTGAGAGTATGTGACACACACACACACACACACACACTCTCTCTCTCTCTCTCTCTCTCTCTCTCTGTCTCTCTCTCACTCTCTCTCTCACACACACACACACACACCAGCATTGGGTTTTTTGTGAAATTGTAGATAACCCAACATCATTTGGTCATGATGATCTTATGACTGAGGGACTATACAGATAAACTTTGATCTCAAAGACACAGACACACACACACACACACACACACGCACACACACACGTTCCTCCCCGAGTGGCTTCCCTTCTCTCAGCATCGCTCATTAGCAGGAATCAATCTGGAACTCTGCACGAGTGCCAGAGCACTTGTATACACACACTGCTAATAAGGGCCTGGGGGACAAACAAACACACACACACACACACACACACACACACACACACACACACACACACACACACACACACACACACACACACACACACACACACACACACACACACACACACACACACACACCTTCCCTGATGCACCACGGTACCCTCGCAGAGATAGAGAGGGGATATAGAGGTGGTGAGAGAGAGAGAGAATGTGCACCAGAGTCCTCAGCACATTTTTATCTCCTTATATGGTCGTGAAGCATGCGGGGGAGGGAGGGGCCGCTGCCGTCTCGCTGTCAGTTTGACATGTGACCTGGAAACAGGAAGTGTTGTGGCGCAGCAGCAGAAGAAGAGAAGTGAGGAAGAGGGAAAATGACAGCGTTTAATGAGTGATAACACACCGCCTCACTCCACCCTCTTGACTAGTGACACAGTAACGCTACACCCTCTGTTGGCCGAGGTGCGCACCTATATTCAGAGTTTACTTGGTGAATGATACGAGTAGGCTTACTTGAGGTGAACTTCTGCAAACTTGAGTAGGAGTCAGAACTATTGCTGCACAATATGGGACAAATAACGAATCGTAATATTTATATTGTGATGTGATTACCGATATCAGATTATCTTTTTTGAATCTTAATTCTTATTATCTAGTTCTTCTATTATTCATAGTGTTTATATACACATATATACTGTCCATCCATAGTGTATATGTACTTTCACTTTTCTTTCTTTATATAATACTTTAAATGATAACACTGCACTTTACTGCTTCATTTGCACTTCTGGTTAGAAGTGTTCTTAGTCTCAGTGCTTATCTAGTCCAGTCTAATCTTTGAAAGATGTATTTGAAATGACCACAGTGTATTTTTTTTAAGATAATCTGTACCAAACAAAGGTTTATTATCGAGTTTGTAGAATATATCTGTCCACGACATCCACAATACTTGATTCAGAATAATATTCACTTATTTAGCTAAATGACTTCTTGTGCCACCTGTTAGGGCCGCTCAATTAATCGTATTTTAATCGCGATCACGATTATGGCTTGCAACGATTACAAAATCAAAGTAATAGAAATAAAACGATCATTTTTTAATTATTATTATTATTTATTTTTTGGGTTTTTCAGTTGAATAATACTTAAAGTTCAGGGTAATCAACTGTTAAAAACATACTGTTCAATTATTATTATTTTTCAATAAATTGATGTTTTCAAAGTCAATGAATAATCGCATTTAATAATCGCAATTACAATTATTGACCCAAATAGTCGAGATTATGATTTTTGCCATAATCGAGCAGCCCGACCACCTGTGTTTTAAATTTGCGTCAGCCCAAATTGCTGTTGCCATTTCCATAAAATAGTTAAATAGATTGTGCAGCCCTACGTCAATGATTTAAAAACATCTGTGTTTCTCGCTGGGAGTGGTGGGGAATTGTAAAAAGAAATATCCTAATACACAAACGGGTTTTAATGCAATATAATGTCTGAGATCTTGGACTGTGTCAAAAACATTGATTGTTGTTGTTGATATTTAGTGAGGATTAGTTTAGTGTTAGAATAAGGACCATCAGTCTTAACCTGTACCTCTTTTTGTTTTCTCTGCAGGTACGCATAGCAGCTAACTTCGTCATCCACGCCCCGCCAGGAGAGTTCAACGAAGTGTTCAATGGTGAGTACTCC
>NC_136903.1:5552310-5577269 GCF_949606895.1 Notothenia rossii | reverse complement strand
CGTCAAGGAGCACTACCCCAACGGAGTCTGCACCGTACGTAGAGGCAAAAGATACCTTCACTGTATTAGTTAACCATGAAAATCTGGATTTATTCAAGAATCACGGCAAAAAGAATCCCATTTTGAGACAGCAGGATGTTTAGCAAGATGCTTTTCATGCCAGGCCCATCGTTTGTTAGGCTCTACAGTGAATATACAACACGTAGAAGATTCTTCAGTCCCTCAGTTGCATGCTAGTATGAGCTTAATTTTTCGTAGCTGTAAACAAAAAACACTGTTTCATTTAGAAAGAATAACCTTTTGAATGTAAAATCAGACAATAAGTATTTTCTTCCTCCTTCAGATTTACGGGAAAACCATCGACGGACATCAAACCATCATCGTGTGCATCGAGTGCCATCAGTTTCAACCAAAAAACTTCTGGTATGTTCACTGGACTGTAACTGAATATGAACTGTCATTTTTTAACTTTGATTATTAGTTTATTTTTAGAATAGATGACAGACTTGTTATCTTTGAATTTTTCAGAAGGACCAAAAGTGCTGGTACAATCCCCAACAATGTTTTTAAATGAAAGTGAAGTTTAAAAACACGTTGAAATACTAGATAAGCTCAAAAAGCCCTACATGTGTTTTGATAAGTACCAGTTATCTTAAAGGCTTTAATTTAATTGCCACTTACCTCCTGAGCGCGTGACTGTTGGGCCTCTGAGCGCCGCTGAGCTGATTCTGATCGGGTTAATCTGATTGGATAAGAGCTGCACCAATCCTCTTTGCTGCTGGACTTTACGGGGCTTATGGGTAGTTTTCTGTGATGATCCCACAGCTCCTGCATGTACCGCCTTGTTCCTGTAATGAGGAACCTGGGGGGAAGATTTAGGATCAGATGAGGAAATGAAACCGAGATTGACACCATTGTTACATTTTGATTTAAGATTGATATAAAAACAAGAATCAACAGCTGACTTTGATTCAACAATTGTATGTGATTTAGTTTTAGTGTCATACAATAACAACAATGAACACCTTGTGGCTTCCTCCTCTCGGCACAGGAATGGACGCTGGAGGTCAGAATGGAAGTTCACCGTCTCCCCCTCCTCCACCCAAGTGGCAGGCATCATGAAAATCCAGGTACTTTTTAAAAATCATACACTCAGTGAAGAGGCACAAAGGCTTGTTTTGGTGTGTGTCATTCGTACACTAATTCAGTATAACGTTGAGTTGGTGTTTTTCATCTAGTCAGAACAAAAAAGCTTGTTCGTCCCTTTTGGGTCATTTCTGTCACACTTCTTCACTCCTTTCACCCGAGTGTGTTTGTCCTGTTTAGGAGTGTTTGTATAGATCCATTGAGATGTCTTTGTGTCACCCACACAGCTTGTATTTCTCCCACTTGATGTTTTATTGTTCTGAGTTACAGGACTTTATGAACGCAGTAAAGAGAGACTAAACCTGTCATTGTTCCTTTAGGTTCATTACTATGAAGACGGCAACGTGCAGCTGGTGAGCCACAAGGAGGTCCAGGAGTCCATGTCCATTTCTGTGAGTGGAAACAAACACAATTGATGAAAATGAACAATATGATGTCAAATAAAATCAGCCAATGACATTCAAGCAATTCAAATCACATGATATATGACTGTTAACGTCTCATACATTAAAGCTATTATTCTCTCTGTCAGTTTTTTCTATTAAAGGTGATTTAACGTCTACAATTGCTGCTATGTTCGCCAAAAAATTGCCAGGGGTGTAACTTTTCCTAATTGTTTGCAGTGTGAAGATGTTAGGTTGTGTATTTCCTGAGGTTTTAACATGTGCATAAAAACGACCCAGTCTTTTTCACCTGTAATTAATCACGTGTGTGTTTTCCTCTCTCAGAGTGAGGCGTCAACTGCGAAGGAGTTTGTGAAGATCATGGAGGCTGCAGAGAACGATTACCAGGTATGAAACGATGGAAACTCTTACTTGATACTTGCATATAGACTCTTATTGCACTATTTCACTATTTCACTTTTTAGTATTTACTATTGGTACTATGTTTCTGTGTTATTTTGTTGCACTGTTGGAGATTAGCCTGTGACCTAAGATTTTCATCGGCATAACTACACTGTAGCTATGTTGCTATGACAACATAAAGAACCTTGAAATATGCAGATTTTAAACTGGTTGTTGCAGGGAAAAAGTTCCCATATGTGTACATGAAGAGGATTTATGATTCTCACGCTCTTCAGGAACTTTATTCTTACCCCTAGATTCCACCGGGTCCGTCTGCGCCGCGTTACGGCTGCGCCGCGGCGTTCACATCGATCGCGGTCACTCTAGTCAATGGGTGCTATTCCACCAGACGCGCCGCGTTACGGCTAGAAGCGTCCCAGAAGCGTCTCGGCGCTAGGCTCCGCTAAAAATAGAATGCAAGTCTATTTTCGACGCGAGGCGTTGCATAGCGCCGGGCAGGAAGTGGAGCGCTCAAAGCATCCAGTCAGTCCCCAAAATAAACTAAGTTTGCAGACCCTATCCCTCCGTAGTCTTTCAAGTAGGAGGAGAAATGCCAGCGTTCTCCTCCGGTCTACAGGCACCGTGTAAATGATATATATAGAATAATTATGATGATTTTACCACCAAAATACAGCAACACATCTTTGATTCATGTCATTTATAACTGGACTGTTACAAGTATTATTAACTTTGTCTGCACAAAGTAGCCTGTCCAGGAAATATGCCCAAATCAACAAAAACTGCGAGCCGGCAGGCAAGACGCTCCGCTTCTGAAACGCTCCTGAAACGCTTCTGAAACGCTCCTGAAACGCTTCTGAAATGCTCCTGAAACGCTCCTTAAACGCTTCTGAAATGCTCCTGAAACGCTTCTGAAATGCTCCTGAAACGCTTCTGAAACGCTTCTGAAACGCTCCTGAAACGCTCCTTAAACGCTTCTGAAATGCTCCTGAAACGCTTCTGAAATGCTCCTGAAACGCTTCTGAAACGCTTCTGAAATGCTCCTGAAACGCTTCTGAAATGCTTCTGAAACGCTCCTGAAACGCCTCTGAAACGCTTCTGAAACGCTTCTGAAACGCTTCTGAAATGCTTCTGAAACGCTTCTGAAACGCCTCTGAAACGCTTCTGAAACGCTTCTGAAACGCCTCTGAAACGCTTCTGAAACACTTCTGAAACGCTTCTGAAACGCTTCTGAAACGCTTCTGAAACGCTTCTGAAATGCTCCTGAAACGCTCCTGAAACGCGCCCGGTGGGTTATGATGCTGGAGGAGGTCGGACCAAAACTGCGGCACAGACGGACCCGGTGGAATCCCGGGGTTACAGATTTATTGATTTAAAGTGTTGGCGTGAGTTGCAATCGACTCAAAAAGAGACATGGATATCACTTTCTTGTCAGGATGAAATGATGAAATCCTTCACTCTCACGCTGCAAACCTCGAACACAGGACTTTCATCATGAAGTCAGATTTGAGGCTCAAACTAAGTCAAACGAGGAGATATTTGAACGTTGTATTTTTCAAGAGGAAAGTGCGCTTTCATGGCCATCCATTTAATGTTTACGGTTTTTGACTTTTCAGTATTTGAAGAAAACAAGCCAGTCTATTTCCCCTTTTCTGAGATTAAACTCTTAATCATGAGATTAAAGTCAGAAAATATTCAAAAATGTTTTGAAAAAATCTTTAATTTCAGAATTATTGATTTTTCTCAGAATTTTTTTTTTTACATTTTTTTATTTTACCTTTCATTTTAGTGCTTACAATCCAAACAAAGTGAAATATGTGAATATAATAAATATAAATAAGTGAACTCTAACATCTTCCCTTCATTTAAAGGAGAGTAGGTCTTGAAGCACACTTTGGGAACAGAAGGAAATGTAATTGTACATATTGTCTTATCATTTCACACAGGTGTACTAATTTAAACAAAGACTTTCTGTGTGGTTTTAAGTTTTTCGGTCAGATCTAAAAAATAAATTCACATGGGTCCCTAATCCTCCTCTGTCCGTAGGAATGGGTTGATTGGTTTCTGAAGCACTTTGAGTCGCCTTTTGTGGATGATATGTGCTATATAAATAAAGTTTGATTTGAATCCTCTACCCTTCCTCCTTGTGTTCCTCCTCCTCGCAGACGGCCATCAACGAGAACTACCAGACCATGTCGGACACTACCTTCAAAGCCTTACGCCGCCAGCTTCCTGTGACGCGCACCAAGATCGACTGGAACAAGATCCTGAGCTACAAGATCGGCAAAGAGATGCAGAACGCTTAAAAACACCCCGCAGAGAACATAACGGCCCCCTCTCCTCGCCCCCCTACCTCCACCTCCACCTCCACCCCAAACAACGTTGCATGACTGGATAGATGTATCGTCTTTGTACAGAAAATTAGAGAAACTGGGACAAAGAGAGGTTTCTGGGTGTCGCAGCCCGACGTCACGTTACACATTGGATGTTATTGTTTTTATATACAGACACATCTGTATAATGATGAAGGAAATATCACAAGACATAGGAAAACGGGGGCACTTGTATGCAAAAAAGATCCTTATAAAATATCACGTGTGCAATATTTATTGTGTCAGTGAGACCTTTTATTTTTTATTTGACCTGCGGAGAAAACGAGACATTTTTTTGCATTTTACAAAGGAAATGAGATATTTGGCTGTAAACAAAGACTCCCTTCACTTCACGGTTAATGTCGATAAACAAAAAAAGTGTGTTATTGATATCTTTGGCACAAGCAGTCACAAAATTAATGTTTTGTCCCTTAATTGTGGTACTTCCCCCTCACAGTTTGTCCTATAATCCAGACTGAAGCGCTCCTGGCTCAAATTTGCCTTTTTTTTTTTTGTTGGTCAGAGTTCAGTGACCACTTAACAAGCTTCATTAACACCAGTCGCTAAGTAATGTGCATAATGTCCAATTTACAATAAAATCAGAACGTATCACATTCTCCTCCAGTGCTTATTTTTATTAAAAAAGAAAACAGAACCTGACTGTATTATATAACAAGGCACATTGTAATATATACCTGTATGAAACATCCTGTCTGTCAGTTTGGTGATTTATTTCCATGAGATTAATTGTAATTCAGTCACAATTATGTTGCATTAAATGACACATTTTCTATCTGCTGACTCATGATTTTCTCGTACCCTTTATTGTGATAAAAAGTAATAAACTCAAGTGATACAAGGACATTCATTTAATTTAGGGTTATTTCACTGCTCTTTGTCCTAAAAGTGGCATGAACAGGTACGTCTTAAGATGTGACTGCACAGATATGTCTTTAGTGCCATCCTATTTAAGTTAAATAAGTGAATATATATATGTTTTAAATATTCACTTGCTGGATGAGAGTCAGGGAGCTCTTGAACTACAGTTTCCGAAATAAAAGGACTTTATTTTAAAATTACTTATTTACTAATTTGCACTTCCACGTATCACGACTGTTCATAATTAGCAAGAAGAACAGTTTAAAAAGAACTGGATGAGATGTTGTAGGAAACAAAGAGTTCCTCTGTGTGGTTTCATGTATTTTATTAACTGATTAATTGTATGGGGTCAAATGACGATGAGAACACTGCTGATAAAGGATGGTGTTGATGCCTTTTCTTCAAGATATGAACATCTTAAAGGTCCCATGTCATGCTTTTCCGGTTATTACCCGTCCCCTTGTGCGTTATGAAGGTTTTTCTGCATGTAAACGGTCTGCAGAGTCACAAACCCTCAAAGTACACCCTGTAGCGAGTAAAACTCTAACACAGAAAAGACCTGTCTATGCTGCGGCGAAACTGTGAAGCGCTGGGGGGGAGGGGGGTGCTAGTGGAGCCTCGCAGCGGCGAAACTGTGGCGCGCTTACGGCCCGTCCACACAGCGGCGTGCGTTGAAGCAGGAGCTCCAACAAGGCGTGTAGGACAGAGTGTGAATACACATGCTATACAGAGATGCTGTATGAGAAACTTTGATTTTGGAAAATTGAACAATGTAAATCTACTCTAGTATACCTCAACAATGGAATTATGATCAGTAGAAATGGCCATGACATGGGACCTTTAAAGTAACCACTTTGAACACAAATGTATGTATATTCAAGTTAGTATGAAAATGTACACTACTTTTTTATTGAGGAGAAATGTGATGATTATGGCAGAGAAAGAACCAGACAGAACTAAGTTGAACTATTATTACTGTACAATTGTACAGTAATAATACTGAACAATTGTACAGTAATAATAAGCGACTCTTGTTCTTGTTATAAAAAGAGTGACTTCACATTTGCTTCCATTCATTTTCCAGTTTTAAACTCTTCATTAGTGTTCATCATGGTACAACAAAGGGATCCTGTTTTTTGAGGTTTATATTAAATCTGTGTTTCCATGTGTGACTCACCTCTTTGAGGGACATTTGAGGGAAATATTCAGCTACATGTGACGTTACATTTAGAAAATACATTTTATAGAAGCATAGTCCTGCAGACCTAAATACATTTGGCAATATAATTCAAATGTTTTTGATATTTGCCTGACTTGCAGAAGAATAACGCATGCGTGGAAGGACGAAATTTGGACCATTACAGTTGACCACCTGCTAACGCTCCTCTTATTGTGCACGTGCAGTAGCATTAACGGTTTATGTATGCCTTTTCCCATTTATTATAAAGCTCAAACATATGATTGTAAATGATATGATCAGTTCTGAGTTGCTCCAGGTTAGATTTGCCGAAAGATGATACAGGTAAATCAGTGACAGCGATATCTAGAGGCGAGGGGAGGTAACTGTCCAGGTTAGCGAGCCGGTGGCTAGCTGTGAGCTAACGCTAGCCAGACACGTCTACAGCAGTCTTCAGTCTGCTGCTGCTGCTGCTGCTGCTGGAAGTACACACATGTTGGACTGCTGCTGGAAGAAATGCCCGCTAACAAGAAGGATTTAACACACTTCCCACACATCGAGGTAAGCTCACACACACGTGTAGTGTTAACGAGTCACAGTGTGTCCACGTTTTTATAAAAAAAGTTAGTTTTACAAAGCTAAACTAGCAGTTAGCTAGCAGAGGCTAACACGTAGCTAAGTTTAAATGGGAATCCTCATGCATGGAAAAACAGAATCACAATTCAGATTCATAATTCCTTTATTCGTCCTACAAAGGGGGCATTTACGTTGTTACAGCAAAGTATAGATAGAGACGAAGAAAATAGGCATGCACATAGTATTTATATTTGTTACAATTTCCAGAAGTACACATTCAGGTAGATGGTAAGTAGCAGCAGTATTTATCAAATAAATAAAACCTGTAGCATTGTAGATGTGGTTTATAACAGTATTATTATTTATTATTGCACATAGTTACTTAGGTTCCTGTTGCAGTAATGGATGGATTAACTATGAGTAGCAGCCAGTAGTAATAATAATATATGCAGAACATATTGCACGTAAGTGCTGTACAATGTAACAGTGGTGTCATAGTCTTTGAAAACATGGAAAAACATGCTAATTGACTAGTTCTAACTACATAATCGGGCATCAATCATTCCGAGCATGTCATTGGTTTTCCTGGCAATGCACCAAAGCTGAAGAGAGCAGAGTGTATTGTTGTTTAATGGTCTCCATCATGAGTCAATATCTCTTATCTGGCACTGCAGAGTTTACACTGTCAGCCGGTGGTGTTGCTGCTTCATGCTGTCTCTCTGCATCTGAACTGTAGTTGGGAATAGTACAAAGTAGCAGAAAATAAAGTGATGTACTTATGTTAAGTCCTTCACAATTGTACTTAAGTACAGTACTTGAGTAAATGCTGAGATCCCAAGTTACCCACTGCTTGTTGGCCTGGTGGACCTCATGTTTACCTCCGCTGGGACTCACTGTGGCTCAGTGGTGCAGTTGGCATTACGCTCTCTCGCAGCAGCGGTGAGCCTCTTGTGATTGTGCTGAGCAGCAGATGGAAGAATGTGCTCTTTGAGAAAGCCAGCTGGCTCTGAGCAGAGAAGGCAGGAGAGTATTTAGGCTCTGGTGGAGGAGGGTAGTGTGTGTACGAGTTGGGTCTGAGCAGAGAAGGCAGGAGAGTATTCAGGCTTTGGTGGAGGAGGGTAGTGTGTGTACGAGTTGGGTCTGAGCAGTCGTAAACAAAAGCATGGAGGTTTATGTGACAGGTTTAATGTGTGCTGCTGATTCTCACCGTGTCACTTGTTGTATATGATAGGTGTTAATGTGCATCGTGTATGTAATACTGCAGCCGTCCAAGTTGTCTGACCAAGTCCTTCTACATACCTCTGGATTAGTCTATATAATAATTGTTCCCCCCCCCCCCCTGCAAAACTGGGATTTTAAACCTCTAAAATATCGAACCGTCTTTGTTTTGATATCCTAATTAACAGACATAAATAATCTTAAAATAAATAAATACATTTCCCTGTTTGGCATCAAGTAATAAACCAAATCTAGTCTAAAACCTTTGTGTTTTTCATAATATTATAACATATTGTAAAATACAAAATTGTAAACGTTTAAATGTGCATATTAATAATAATAATACATTTTATTTCAAAGCGCTTTTCCAGGTGCTCAAAGACGTTTTACAGTGGTTTGATAAAACATGATAAAATAGAATAAAAATAAATAAATATTAAAACAGCAACACAGCATAATTCACAAATTAAAAGCCAGTCTGAAGAGGTGTGGTTTGGTCAGTGTTTTGAAAGTGGGGGGGTCGGTGCAGTCTCTGATGTGTTGTGGAAGGGAGTTCCAGAGAGATTACATTGCATTTAGCTGACGCTTTTATCCAAAGCGACTTACAATAAGTGCGTTTGACCAACAAAATACAAACTTGAATAAAACAGAATCATATAAGTACATCAGGTTTCATAGAGCTAAAATATTTCAAGTGCTACTCAACTGGCTTTAGATAAGCCAGTCCTTTATTACGGCCCGTCCACACTAGAGCTTCGACAGCTTCAAAAACGGTTTCCAACGCGTCTGCCCATTCACTTTGAATGGGGTGACGTCACGTTGCCTCGCTTTTCGCCGAACTGAATTGTGGGTAGCAGGGCGGAGCTTTCCTGGCGTTTCAGGCTGCAAAAGTTGAGCAATGTTCAACTTTTGAAGCTTCTGAAGCTTTCGGTGGAAGCGTCAGCCAATCAAATCATATACCAATCAAACCGCTGCTTGTGTGTCAGGGGCGGGAGATTCATTTGATTGGTTGTTGGTCGAGCTTCAGACACGCCCGCCGGCAAGCTTTCTTTGAAGCTGTAGTGTGGACGGGCCGTTAGTATATAGATATTAGATATTCTTACTTTGTTTATAAAAATAAAACATTTTATCCAACCTGTTATTATTCCTATTTTTATAGAAATATGATCTTTTATCACCCCTTTTTTTCAATTTCTTTCGAATAGTTCTAAATAACAATGATTTCTTGGTCACTTAATGGCATCCATTGTAGCAGCACACTTCAAATGAATACTTGCGTATTTAAGCGAGTGGACATGTCTCTTGCTGGGTAAGAGCTGCTGAGTCAAAATGTAAATCTGTCAACTCAACAACACATTTCCATAATCAAATGACCCCGTCTGTACTTCTGACATGCCGTGAAATGAGTATGCAGATGACGATAGATGAAAACACATTATTAGATCTGCTGCGATGTTTCCATGCGGCCGCGCCATTAAACCCCATGGAGTGTTTGACCTTGGTTATCTTTAGTTGGAGCATTTGCTTCCCTAACATGCAGGTAACCGCTATCCGCTCTCACATTACATTTGGATATTGGATGGAATTTAAAAGATAATATTCAACTGAGTATGACTTTCACTACATACTTCTACTTCCTCTTCCTAATATACACCACCATATACAACCGTTTTTATTTCCTAGTTCCCTTTATACTACGATGATTGTTTAACTGTGGCATTCCCCCGTCAAGACGGTTTATCACCCACTTTCCAACAACGTGCTTTTTTCTTATTTTCATTTAGTAAATGTTTTTTTTTCTATTTCTCAGAACGACTGTTGGCATCCCACAGACTACGTGTGTACACTAGTTGGAAATGACTTTAATAATAGCAGTATGATAGACACAGATTTATCTTGGGGATAAAAACTACTTTACCTACAACCAACTAGTTATCTTCTTTGTGTTGTTTGAATATCGACATTTGTCATTGTTACGTGTCTTTTTAATTGATATCTTCCTCTCTGGTTGTTGACTAGTTTAAATCATTTGTATGAGCTCCACTGAGGGACTGAGTGCCAAACTTGACATATTTTGATTGATATTTTTGACAAACAATCCATTTCACTAATTGGGATCAATAAAGTAGATCTAATCAGATCAAACAAAATACATGATTATTTTCATCAGCCATTTACTGTTAACAGACAAGACTGGGGAGGGGTATCGTTAAGGTTTTAACGGTGCTACTACTTTTATCGATCCGGTCCTTTAACGGTACCCTTATCGGTTCTTTTGAGAAAAAAAAAGTTAAATTAACTAAACAAATTATAAATGATGTGAACTTACAGAACTGTAAAAAACAAGTATTTACTGCAAAAATACAGTGGTACAGAGCAACACAGGTGGGGCATAGCGCCTAACGGCCCTTCTGGAGGAAGATTGAGGCATACTTAAAGGCCCGGACACCCCAAGCTGACACCAAAGAACTGACACAGACGGACCCCCGAATGTTGTGTCGCCTCGCGTCTCTGCGTCTTGGCCACACCGCAAAGACTTCAGCCGACGGCCAAATACATCATAGGCGCATTTTGTAGTCGTATTTTGCTTTTTAGAAATGGAGTTGACGAAATTAAAACTGCAATATAATGTTTATGTAGCAATAATACAAATTACATATTTTTTTAATATGTACCGATAAAAAGACCGATAACGTCGGAGCTTAACGGTACCACGGTCTTTAATAATTCCGCCCCGGGGCCCGTTTAATACCGGGGCTCGGTACCCATCCCTAGACAAGACTATATGTTAAGACGGCATTTAAAAAAGGAAAACCCGATCAAACCCTAGAATAATCACTTCATCGTGATATTCCCACTTCTTTTTCGTGTGACTTATGGCTAAAATGATAGTCTGTTTAATTCTGACACTACTATTGTTACGTGTCCTCAGTTTTTCTTTGTCAATTATCAGCCTGTGGTTCTTTTGAGTTTCCTTTTCATTAGAAGTGTCACAATGGAATTTCTTTTATGATGACATCATGACCATAAAATAGAAAGCAAAATGTGGTCAATTGTGACAACCCTACTTTATCCAGTAGACCCTTTTTAGTGTGTCTTTAGCGATCTATAAAGCTGTATTCACATGATACACAAAGTTTTGTTTTTCATGGTTACCTCCCCTGCTTTCTTGCGGTGCGACATACAGCTGTCATCTGATTGGTTGCTCGTCAAAAGGTCAGCAATAAGCGAGGTTTCCAAAGTTGGGAAAATGTAAACTTTGAGAGCAATTTTTCGCCTATTCGCTCGGCACTGCTCTCTCCGTTGAAACAGGATTGCAACGTTGCGCAGATCCGTTTTACTGTGTGTGATGTGAATGCAGCTTAAGACTCGTGACCAATTGATGAACTGCATAAAAGAAAAACAACTTAAGAAACCACTCCGGTGATATAATGGGAACATTGGTGTAGTGGAGGAGAGTTGTAGACATGTTTTAATGTTGAAGGACTTGCACCATCACCCTCTGCGTCCTGTATGCTTGTATTTCAGAGTTAGTGTTGCCTAAATAATGATAATCCTTCTGTCAAATCCTCACACTGTCACCTCTTTTCAGTCCCTTCATTATCATGCTGAGTTTGCACGTTCAAGGTTAAACTAAAGTAGATCCCTTAGACAGTTTGCAATACGTTGTTTGTGGCACAGTTGGCGAAAAACATTGTCTCCGAACTTTGGATGGAAAGAGGCATTATAGTTCTGATGTGCAGCCAGAAGACTCAAAAGGTCAGAGCGTAAAGAGGGATTTACTGAGCATTTTGTGGCTCTACATCAGCTGCTAGTAGCCCTCATGGACCATTGGAGCTGGCAGGGAAGAAATGGATATCATGTGTCTTGATGTTTCTGTGGATAATGCTGGCAGACTCCGTGTTGAAGACCACTGATAATAACTTGTTTTGGGTTCAGACAGATACTGCTGGGCTTTTCCCCCAGGCTTCCTATCCCCCAGAGAATTCATATCAACAATAAAAAGTCTTTGAAGTCTGGAATTGTTTTTGACAACCTTTTTACTGCAAAAAAGATTTCTGACCGGGACATTGAAGCCTCTACAGTAAGAAAAAGATAATTCCACCGCTCTGCAAACAAATAATAGACTTTAACAAAAATAAAAATAACATGTCACAGTACACGACTCTGGTGTTTCAAACCAATCCACAATCAAGTTTCAGTATCAGTACTCTTATAACTAAAGACTATAAAGAAACCCTGTGAGTTGGCTGCATATGACACACACACACACACACACACACACACACACACCACACACACACACACACACACACACACACACACACACACACACACACACACACACACACACACACACACACACACACACACACACACACACACACAGAGGTGTTTTCTCACCTCTCTGTTTCTCATCCTGGTGTTTTGCGTACAGACACAGTTTGATGAACGATCTGTCCGTATTTAAATGGACTCACTTTAGATTCTCCAGTTTTGACTGACTGCACATATTTGAATCTATGTAAACCCTAAGACACAATGCACCTGGCCTATTTACTTTACTCATTCATCAGAATTTTGACAAGTGATGCGTTTTTAGTAGCATTAAAATTACAGCTTTGTAGATGCTGGTAGGGCTGCACAGTGTGATGAAAATATGTAACATGTACATTATAACAAGATTATAAGCAGTTTACTAAGTTGTGTCTTTCCAGTTTCCAATATACTATTACAAAGACAAGACATGGCTTGTTGCATTAAAAAAAATAAAAACATTTGGATAGAAGATTGAGACGAACCAAAGATTGTACCGTATCAGTCACATACGCACACACATACGTGCACATACGCAGCACATATTCACCACAAAGCCAGATCAGACTGGTCAGGGACCTTTATTTAGAACCTGGGCACTGCTTTGGTAACATGATCTCAGACAGACATGTTTGCTCTACCTTTGAAGGGGGCAGGCTGCCCCTGCCTTGCCTGGGAAAATAAAATCCACAATCTGTTTTGCATCCACGTTCTGTCTGCTTTTAATCAGCCGTACACATTGAGAATCTAGTGGTGCAGTCATGATGAATTTGTGAAGTATCAGTCAGCCTGCCACAAATAAGTTAAAAAACGTGTTGACTTGGAGAATATAATGGTTCAGTCATGATACCTTTTTGTAGTATGTTGTGAAAGTTAGCTTCATAAGGGCTCCCTCGATAAAAAGCAATGGGATTTCTCCATTTGGTTTTGGGCACATGACTTCACGTCACCACCGCTAAGCTAAACGCTGCTAATATTTGGAGTGATCACGTTTTGTAGTCTCATTAAAGGTTGGGTAGGTCATTTTGGGGAAACCAGCTCGAGTGCGCTAGAATTTGAAAATACACAACCGGAAAAAATCTGCCACTTCCTTACAGAGCCCCTCCTCCAACACACACGAACGCGCACATGACCAATGAGTAGGGATGTAACTATATACCGAATATCGCGGTATCGCGGAAAATAAACGTCCCAATACCGTCGTGAGACTAACAAAATGTACCGCGATTTAAAAAAAAATGTTATTAAAAAATATATATTATTTTTTTTAAAACACTTTTTCTTTTTTTAAACCTTTATTTAACCAGGTGATCCCATTGAGATCATCGATCTCTTTTTCAAGAGAGACCTATCCAACATGACAGCATGTAGGTTACAACATGAACATAAAACAACAGATAACACAAAAGGACATCGTATTTACAGGGCTACATGTACACACCTAGAGACATTGACAAGTACCAACAGTATATTTATATCTCGCCCTGTCAATAAGCCTCACCTCCTTGGCAAAAACTGTATTGTTTTTAAAGTGGTGGAGAGACAATCCACAGTTTGACCCACTGCTGTCACCCATGGCCAAAGCATATCTCTCCGTCCCACTGAGGTGGCGTTAGACTTTTTCGCTGTCCGTCATTTTGACAGACAGGATCGTAAAATATCCGTCATCATCCCTTATTACCCGTCGGGTCTGAACAGTTCACAAGAGAGCATGCTCGTGAACTGTCAAGGGGGGGGGGGTGGTGTTATGCCATGTGTGCAGGCACCTCACGGGAGCGCGCACAGCGTAAAGCAAAACCTCCCAGACATGTATTGATCTGTACGGCAAAGTACGGTTTGGAAACTATATCATTTCCTTTTGGAGGGCATGCATAACACGGCATAACACCAGAGCCTCGCTGCGGGGAAACGTTGGAGCTGTTCCGAGTTTATTCTAATCTGTCAAAATGACAGACTGCTTTCAGATTCTTCCGTCATTGTTAAATAAAATATTCAGTTAACGCGACCACTGCTGTCCCAGCAACATCAGTACCAAGCGAGAGAGTTTTTTCCAGAGCAGGGGATATTGTAAATGCCCAAACATCCTAGTTTATAAATACCTGGAAATGTGGACATTCTCCTAAAAACCTGTCTGATGATGCTGAGTGAGTGACTAGTGAGTTTGAGTTGAGTTACTTGAAAAGCTAAAGTGAAACTTGATTTATTTTATTGCAGGGTCTGATTATTAAATGTCCTTCTTTATTTGTGAGATGCAGTGGCACAAAGAAAATGCCTACTTTGTTTGGTAGTACCAGTAGGTACAAAAACACTTGTTTTCTTGTTCCAGTCTGTTACTGTCACTTTGTTTTTGACACTTTAAAATACTGCTATCCTACTAAATTGCTGTACAAATCAGATTTATTATGTAATAAAGAAACATTTTCTGAGTAAAAAAATGTTTTCTTGAAAAAAAAATTGGATTTTTTTTCCCCCCCCTTTAATATTCGATATCGCGATAAATACCGTAACGTGGACTTTTTATCGCGATATTATCGTACCGTGAGTTTTTGGTATCTGTGTTTGGTTAAAGGTAGGGTAGGTAAGAATGGAAAAAGCAGCTCGAGTGCACTAGAATTTGAAAGTACGCAGCCGAAAAAAATCTGCCCCTTCCTTCAGACTTCCTTACAGAGCCCCTCCTCCAACACACACGAACGCGCAAATGACCAATGAGGGCACGAGATAAGTTTGTGCACAGATGGAAGGCTGACAGGCAGGTAGGCCATCCAGTTACTTTAGCCGGGCCGGCTCAGATGATTGGTCGTGCTTTTTACAGCGCCACGGCTTCCACAGATGAAATTTCTTTAATATATTTATTGTCAAAGCATTTAAGATATTCATTGCTATCGGGATGTTAAGAGCATTCCATGGAATATAACAACAAGCGTTTCTGAAATAAATGACATTATGGGGTAATACGTACGTATACGCATAGACATAGTTATATATACATATAACTTGTTATCAACCAATGTTTTTAAGACACATAGATGCTTCGGACATTTCCGATTGGATGTATTTACTGAGAGATGTTTTGTCGTAGAATAAATCCTGAAAATCTCTTATCTTCAAGACGTAATTTCAGTCAGTTTACCACACATACGTTTAAGAAAACCGCTGACTTTGAGGCGAGGGAACCTGTGGTAAAATGCTAACTAGCCGTTCTTTTGGACCCATTCCTGCACCACTCTATATCAGCATCATTAAGCCTGGATTACCCTTTGGACTTTTGCACCTATAAGCGCCCAAAGTGGTGATTTAAGCGAAACCCTCTAAAGTAATATCTGAACCATCATGCCAGTGAGGCTGTGGCCAAGTGAGGGAAAGGTTGAGGAACCGAGACTGTCTTAAAAAGTTAAGGTGCTGCTGAAGAACAGTCATGAGGTGAATCCAGGTAAAAGCCTGGATAGATGTATTCCCCTCACTTAATGGAAAGCAGTCGTGCAGATTGAGAGCTAGATAAAGATAAGCTCCTAGACTTAGAGAGTTGAAAGGATTTTGAAAGCTTGGTCAAAAGTTGAGATGTGGGTTGTGTGCAAAAGGAGCTGGAGCTCAGTAAGAGGAACATTTTTAGTATTCTGTACCATCAGTGTCATCTGAATGTGTCGTGTTTTTTATAAATGAAATGAATACCTTGTGAAATACACCAACTGAATACATTACCATCAACTAGGGATTTATAATGTTTGTATACAACTCAAGAAACTATAGCCTCTCTGTCTGCCAGACATAATGTTTTTTAGGATAGAGGATGATTAAATTGTCTTGACTTGTACAATTTCCACTTTCTTTCACTTCTTTCTGTAACTGCGGAGGAGTTTAAATGCACTTTGGCAGCAGGTCTGGCTTAATAATTAAAGCAAAACCTTTGTTTCACCGCTGCAGAACACTCAATCTAGGTGCCGGACACCCCCAAAAACAAACAGGTATATATAAACTCTGTACAAGGGTTGGTGAAATGCCAGAGAGATTAGTCAATCTGACAGGGTGGAGAGCCAGGTGTGTGTTTTCTCACCTCTCTGTTTCTCATCCTGGTGTTTTGCGTACAGACACAGTTTGATGAACGATCTGTCCGTATTTAAATGGACTTTACATTCTCCAGTTTTGACTGACTGCACATATTTGAATCTATGTAAACCCTAAGACACAATGCACCTGACCTATTTACTTGACTCATTAATCAGAATTTAGACAAGTGATACGTTTTTAATAGCATTTAAATTACAGCTTTGTAGATGCTGGTAGGGCTGCGCAATGTGATATATAACATCTGACAATGTTTTTAAAAGTTCTAACAAGATTACATGTACTTAAAACAAGATTATAAGCAGTTTACTAAGTTGTGTCTTTCCAGTTTCCAATATACTATTACAAAGACATGGCTTGTTGCATTAAAACATTTTTTTAGATAGATTGAGACGAACCAAAGATTGTACCGTATCAGAAAGTATCTCAGTGGCTAAAGTGAAGCATTTTCTTTAATGGGTCATGTGGTTCACGGGTGACAGTGTGAGATGTGAGAATCAAAATGTGAGTTGTGGAAGTGGTTCGTGGCAGCAGGGAAGCACTAGTTGTACTTGACACTTTCTGGTGTGAATGTGTGTAAGTAATTGTCGTCACGGACTGTTGATTTTGGTGCAAATGCCAGCTTGGCTTGCTTGAAAACCTCAGTCATTTTCCTTTAAAGGCCCGGACACACCAAACTCACACCAGAGAACACGTCCCGACGGACCCGATTGTTCGTCGCCTCACGTCTCCTGCGTCTTGGCCATGTGTCGCACTGGAACACACCGCAAAGACTTCCGCCGACGGCCAAGTAGCACGTACGCACAGTGGCAATAACTCTCCTTACCAGCAGGCGGCGGTAGTGTGTATTCGTCATTCAAAAGAGGCAACCGGAAGACAGACTGCGTGATATATACAAACAACAAATAGCGTGCGTTTGATTTTCACTCTCGTCCATCACAGACGGTTTCACATAATGACTTATAATCGAAAACATGTTTAGTGCGGTACTAGAAAATGAAAAGGAATAGCCGTAGTGTTCGGCCGACAGCCTAGGCGGAAGGTGTCGGCACGGCCGAAAAGACACGATGGTGCGGGACACACCAATCTGAGTAGGACGACAGGACGCTCACCGACCGGCAGACATCTATCGACGGCCGATATCGGCTCGGTGTGTCCGGGCCTTAACATGCATCATATGATTTTCTTAGTTTAGATTTAGCTTCCCATCACACCACAGGTTTAAGTCCCATCTCCTCAACAATCCACCTTCCATTGAATTAAGATTTTAAAAATCAAAAGATAAAAAAACCTTTGTTTAACTGAAAAGCAGTTGCATGCACTTCCCTCGCCCAACAAATCCTCTCTGCCTTGTTAATGTCCACGAACAGCAGTAATATAATGTGCTAAGTTCCAACTAACACAACCCAAAGCAGAGGACATCCACCCTCAAGAGAAACGCCTGTTTGAACGTAAGGACATGATGTTTGAAATTGCATCTAATGCCTTATCTACTCTTCATATGAGTGCTTTCTCTTTGCTTCCACTTCTTAGTCCATATATTTACGAGGTAACGAAGCAGGACACAGTTGAAAAAAGAGAAACGAGCAAACGTCTCCTGGTTCAGAGGCAAGACAGATGAATCCATCCTTTGTGCATGAGCTCTTCAGATGAGTCCCATTCAAAGGAGCTGCTGAAGAAGAAGAAGAAGAAGTGACGACCCACTGCTCCTGTCTCTTATCAACCCTTCATTTCTTTGTGCATTCGCTCCAATGGGTTTCTGTCTCAGGAGCTATTCATTGATGGGAAGGTTTTTTCCAAGTCTATTGAAGTTAAAGCACATTTCTAGTTTGGGTTTTTTGGTTTATTGTCTTGACATTCATATTTAAATGTCTCTGTATCAGACCAGTAGACTGTGGTTGATTTGATTTCATTGGGTGGCCATGCTTCAGTGGACTTCTCTGCAGAAGTTCCTCATGTTGACCAGGTGGTGGCAGCGTTTCCTGACCCAGTTATGTGAATGATGCCGCTGCGTTTGAATTTTGACCCAGTGGAGGTAATCAAAGCCTCTCCGACCTTCTCTTTGTGCCGGAGTCTGGCTCCTCTGAAAGACAAACAAGGGGGCGGGGGGGGGGGGGTGATTGTCTGCTTATCAAAAGCCCTGCCAGTCCCCGCTGATGTCTGCTCTGTGAATGTAGTGGACACAATCCATGTTTTCACACCAGCTGGCTTTCAATGCTGTAAATTCATCCTCATTAGATCAGGAAATGACCACCAGTGAAATGCTAAATCTGTCCCCCAGCAAACATGCTTCTGGCTGGGTGGTTTTTCAACTCGAACAGAAGCATTGAGGGGGAACCAGCCGTGATTATGACATCCTGGTATTTTCCTAAAATCTATTATGCTGTGGAAATGGCTTGTGCTTTTTTTTAGGAAGAGCAAAACACAAAGGCCTAAGGGCAGAAGTCATTTTCTTCCCTGATTCTTTTCTGAGAACATTTGGCAGCTTGGAACCATTTCACGATTCTTGATATCCAAACAATCAAAATCAAACTCTTAAAATGACATTGTTTGCATCATATATCGAGCACTCTTTTATTTTTTAAGTAAACATCCTTTTGAGTGAAAAACACAAGCATATATTTAGATAGATGTAATCAAAAATTGCCAAATTGGGTGAGTCTTATGTTTTGTACATACATCTTTCAATACGGCTTTGTTTTTTACTTCTCTACCATGAAAGACAGCAGGGCCCTCATGTGTAGATATACTCACTAATATCCCAATCAAATATATTTTTTAACGTCATCTGCTATACAATTCAATATCATTCCATCCCTAGTTGGCAAATGTACCAAATTGCTAGTATCTGTGATTGATGCTAAAGAGTGCTCAGTTTTCGTAGAATACGTCAAGGACAGGATATAATATATACGTTGGTGGACAGTAAATGTGAATATGATGAATCTTTGTGGTGGTCGTTTTTTTGGCTCGTACCTAGGGCTGCTCAATTAATCGTATTTTAATCGCAATTGCGATTTTGGCTTGCAACGATTATGAAAACAACATAATCTAAATAAAACGATTATTATTATTTATTTTTTTATTATTTATTTAAAAAAAAAAAAAGATTTTTTTTTTGTATTATTGGTTTTTCTGTTGAATTACACTTAAAGTTCAGGGTAATCAACTGTTAAAAACATACTACAATTTTTTTCTCTCAATAAATTCATGTTTTGAAATTAAATGGATAATCGTTTTTAATAATCGTGATATCAATTATTGACCCAAATAATCGAGATTATGATTTTTGCCATAATCGAGCAGCCCTACTCGTACCTCATTACTATCACCAAATGTTGAGGAGTATCTCAGCTTCTCTTATAGCTCCTACGTCATCCTCCTTTTATCCTTCTCCTTATTTCTCCTCTTTCCGAACGACGGCCACAGTCCTCTCACGCTTATTTTCAGTTCCCTAGCAACCAGAAGGAGATGCTTTTTCCCTTTTTTTCCGTCGGGGTGGCACTTAGCGATGGGAGTGGGGGTGGGGTGAGGTGTGCATTGTTCAGGAATAAATGGCTCATCAATGCAGTGAGAGCAGGTGAAGAGCGCTGTTTTAAGTAAAGCAGTCATTGAGCGGCTGCATCGTTCCATTACTCGGTGTCTGACCCAATTAGCACCTCCCGTTCACCTGGGTTTCAGCGCTGTGATGGGTTTGCATCCTAATAATCAGTGTAAGTGTGTGTGTGACTCAAACACACTCTGACTGGAGAGAAAGAGGCTGACGGTGAGCGGCTCCGCACCGTCAGTCAGAGTCTAGATGATTTGTCTTGGTTTTGTAGCCTTTCATGACCGATCTCGCATTTGTTTTATGGACCAATTAATGAAATTGCTTGAAGAAAATGGCTAACAATGCTATTAACAAAGTATATCAGGCTTTAATTTCTCCACGGCTTAGCTAAAAGGCTAATGTTTGATGTGATGACGTTTAGTATTTCTCATTTGGCCACTTGTTAGCATCAACATTTTTAAGACACATGGACGCTTTGGACATTCAACAGCGTATTTACTGATGTGTTTTATCTCATAGAACCAAACTTGAAATGGTAACACAGATCTTATTCAAGCATCTATCCAAAATCTCATTCAAAAAACCCTTTGAATTTGATACGAGGGAACTTGGAAGCACAAAAATGCTAACTAATTTCCGGATTTTGGAACCAAAACCAAATCTGTAAGTGAACAAGTCATGTTGAGTGACGTTAATGCAATATTCTTGATTCCTCTGTCAACAAAATAACCGCCAAAAGTGTGTGTTGGTCCGGCATTTTGACACTTCTGAACACTGAATGAATTGGGAAGCACGATACTGCCAGATGTCCAGCTTGTTCAGTTCATATCGTAAAAATACTTTGAGTGTGAGCTTATTCAGGCTTGACATTTATGAATTAAATGAAGTGTCTCGAACCGTTGGTTACAAAGCTTGTTACTATGTTTCCTCTAGGGCTGCACCCGAACATATGAATATTCGTTCGTTGGAGTACTATTCGGGTTTCAATTTCGTTATTCGGATATTCTGCACTGCGGCTGCCACATTGAATTTATTGAAAACTCCAATATCAACGTAAGAGCTTGAGCCTCTTCGGGGGGTGCTAACACTTAACCATAAACATGTTTGTTTACTTTCTCAGTCTTTATAATGTAGATATGATTTTTTCTCCGTTAATCTCCGTCACGTTGTTTCCATAGCAACAACAAATTCCTGTCAACAGCGCTAACTCTCCTTCAAAATAAAAGCATGACCATACAAAATAGGAAGCCATATATTGCGGGCCGAATATTCGCTGCTGATTACTACCGAATATCCGGAGCCCGAAAAATGGTATTCGGGACAGCCCTAGCTTCCTCAGGGTTACCCTAACCCTAACCCTGAATGTTTTGGCAGAAGACGCTCTGACAGGCAGTTTAGAGGCAACTCAAATACAGTAACACATTTTGGTAAACCTTTCCTTGTGTTGATCCAGTTGCTAGTAATTAAAAACCAGGTGATAAACCTAATTCGGACATTGGTAATTTTGTAAAAAGCTCCTGTGATTATCTCATCAGTACCATATCCCTCCATCTTGAGTTGTCTGATCCACATTCAGATCTTCCCAGTGCCAATGAGTGGCAGGATTTGTGCAAAGCTGACGTGAGAGCTGCTCACACTGAATGAGATTACAGATGGCAGTGAATCGCACAGATCCCAGCTCTCCCCCTCCTCATCTCTCAAGAGTGTTTGAGAGCCAACAGCTTCTTACTAAGTACTGTGTTTGGTTAAAGGTAGGGTACGTAAGAATGGAGAAAGCAGCTCGAGTGCACTAGAATCTGAAAGTACGCAGCCGAAAAAAATCTGCCCCTTTCTTCAGACTTCCTCACAGAGCCCCTCCTCCAACACACACGAACGCGCACATGACCAATGAGGGCACGAGATAAGTTTGTGCACAGATGGAAGGCTGACAGGCAGGTAGGCTATCCAGTTATTTTAGCCGGGCCGGCTCAGATGATTGGTCGTGCTTTTTACAGCGCCACGGCTTCCACAGATGACTTTTTTTTAACAAAAAGTGAATTACCTACTCCACCTTTAAGATGATCTCTAAAGTAAGACCATCAACTGTGTAAAACCAATGTTCAATTGTGAGTGTTTCTGTACATCCCACTACTGAAACAAAGTGAGACATCATTCCTCTATCCGACCATTCCAGGGATTTCAGAAGTTATCTTGTCTCAGTAAATCTTCCATTTATATTGTATTAATAATAATGTGGTGCAGAGATGATTCATTTGTGTAGGCCGACACGGGAGTGAGCATCTTAAGGGCTTCCTTGACCAAAGGCAATAGGAATTTTCAATTGGACATGGGAATATTGCAGCAAAGAAAGATCTGTGCAAAATACATTTTTGGCATTAATGCAATCACAAGAACTAAAAAGCAAACGTTAGGCAAAAAATGAACTACTAGGATTACTCAGGGTGTCCGTGGGGTCTTAAAAAGTATTAAAAGTTGATCAATTAATTTAGCGTAGTATTAAACGGCATTTTCCAAGGTATTACATTTTGTAGCTTGTTTTCAATAAGTATCTAAATGGTCCAAAGAGGTTGTATTCTACAGTCTGCCTGAATGTAATCATTGCGTAGGTGTGTAGTGTGATTCTGTGTAGTTTATTTATGGCATCCCGTTGGATTTGACGTCATCTGAACAGGACATCGCACGCTCACTGCTTGATAGCTCGCCAAGGTTCGTTTACGCCGGTTGTTAAACAACATCGTTATGGGGAAATGCAAGTCGGCGTCCAAATGGTTGGAAGATAAGGAGGAAGGAAAATCAATACTGTATATAGTCAATGTGAGGTAAAGTGTGTCGCCAAGGTAACCGGTAAAACTCCAAGTGGCGATGAGGTCTAAAAATGTACGGAAAGGGTCTTTAAAAAGGTCTTAAAAGGTTTTACATTTGACTTCAGGATTCCTGCATATACCCTGTTACTGCATGGCACATAGAAACTTTGTATATTTACCAGTGGGTGTTAACTGACCTTATTTATGTCGTAGAACAAAATGATAAAAATCTCTTTAGTAAATGTGGCTTCTAACTAAAAACATGTTCTTAAAAAAATTAGAGTTTTAGGACTCATTCCTGTATTCAGGATAAATAGTTTTAACCAGTGACTTTGATCAAGGAACCTCATGGAAAATATGGTTGTCTAGTAAACAAGCCACATCTTTTATTTCAATATGTCAGGAACATATTATCACCATATCCTTATTAGCACATTACCAATATTAAACAACTCTAATTGAGATCAGGACATAACACAAATCTTGGTTGGGACATCTCAAATGTATATATTTGAACAATTCTACAAGACTACCCATTTTTTTGCAGTGCAGCAGGAGTAGAGAGGGGTCTCCTGCCTGAAGGACAAAGACGTTAGTGGAGGAGGGTGACGGAGGGTGTGAGACACAAAAGAACCGAGGCCTCCGTCGGTACACACTCCTCTATTCAGCCACGATGCTAATCCACATGCTAGCTAGTTTCACCCCATTCACGGCTGACCTCCTGTCCCTTTAGGTTAGCAGGCTGCTGTACGTCCAACATGTCCATCACTGCTGCACACTCACTGCTTCTGGGTGCACTTTACTACATTTAAAGGCTTCATACTTCATTCAAGTTTCACAGAATGCATAAATAATGAGACTAATCACGTGCAGCGTGTTCGCTACATGCACATCAGGGTATCCATGCATCGTGAAAAAGGCAGCCCCTTAATTGTTTGTGTCCATTTAAAGGTCCCATGTCACGGCCATTTCTACTGATCATAATTCCATTGTTGAGGGCTACTAGAATAGATTCACATTGTTCCAAACTCACACTGGTTTCTCATCCAGCATCTCTGTATAGTATGTGTATTCACTCTCTATCCTACACGCCTTGTTGGAGCTCCTGCCCCCCCCCCCTCCCTGTGAGCCCACTGTGCTCTGATTGGTCAGCTCGCCCACTCTGTTCTGATGAGTCCACCACCGTTACAGTGGAACATCAGTGATTATGTGCGTTTGTTAGCAACCAGAAGTCAGTAATGACAAACAGATGAGAATGCTGCGTGGGGTCTGGGCGCCGTGTTGGCGGGACGTTGCGGGGCTCGCTGCTGGAGCGGACAGTGTGAGCTGGCTCGCTGGTGTTGTTTCCTGGTTGCTGGCTGCGTGGGGTCTGCGGGACACGGCAAGGCTTGGCCCGAGCTCGACCGGAGCACACACACAGACCCGCAGCCTGGCTGTGGGTCTGTGTGTGTGCACAGGTGTGACCCACCGTAGTCTTATGTGTCCTTCCATTTCATTTCATATCAACCAGCATTTTTTTAACACTTCTCAGAAATGAACTGGCTTGCTTTTTTTGCTGTGGCATTAAGTCAAAGCGTTTTATGTCATATGAAGCCTGTGTGTGAGAGGTGGTTTAACATGAGGCCAATGGATCAGATGTGTTTATCTAACAACCAATATGTTTTTAACCAGAAATGATTTACAAGAGCACACCATTTCCATATGTAACCTCTTTATTGAACTCACAAAGTGCACCATATTCATGCATTTCAAAGAGGTGAATGACAGCACCATAAGTGTTTAACTTCCAGTTGATGTTGAAAAAACAAACATGTGATGCAATGCAGCTTATTGCAAAATCGCCCAAAAATATAATAATTGTAAATGTCACATCTCTGCTTTGTTCCCACTTTAATAAGCTGTACTTATTCAGCTTTATTTATTTTTCGGTAGATATGATTTGTATTCTGTGGGAGGGGTCCTATTATCAGTCCTGATTTAGAAACAGCAGGTACCAGAGCGTGCAGATACTAAATAAATGCTCAGTCACTCACGTGGTTGGAAACCTATTTAAAT
>NC_136903.1:5499810-5549810 GCF_949606895.1 Notothenia rossii | reverse complement strand
GACCTGATCAATACCATGATCCTCCACTCCACTACCTGCCCGATGCTTTAAGGAAGCTGATCTGATCGATTCTGTCGTGGCTCCACACTCAGAGCAACTTGTTTTGTCGGCGTCAGATCAGAGTGTGTTAGCATCCTGGCTGTGAGTCGTGATGGAAAGCTGTCATGCACCACTTCTCCCCTGAGCAGGAGTCTTTGTTGATAACAATGAAGCGCTGAGTGGATCACACCGCGGAGTCCTCTGGATGACGTACAGCCTGGACCTGACCACATCTTTTACTCCACTGAAGTCTGGCTGAAGGTGTCTTTGTGTCCTTGTGCTCTGAGATTCAGAAACAAGGTCATTTGAGGGTCAAACGTAATGCTTTCACTGAGTCAGTTTGTCTTCTTGATGGTGGGGTCCGTTTGTCTTTTAAAAATAATCAAGCGTTGACATTTTAATCACATTTTGGTAAGAGTCTTCTGATAACACCTCATAGTGGTAAGGCTTGTTATAAATGGTCTTTTGTTAGGAATCAAAGTGAATATTGAAATACCAAAATGTCCCCTAAGTTTCTCTTCATGCTCATATTTTGATGTTTTGATGTTCTGGCCACACTAACATTTGATATTACATCTAGAAGAAGGAATGGAATAGCATAATAAAAGATTGAATATGAAGAGATGAACTTATTAATTCATGGGATTCTGCTCTTAAGGCATTCGAAGACATCTAAAATATTTAAAATGAAGAGTAGAGCACATTCTCTTCATGTTTCACCTACATATTGAAAGGTAATTTGAAGTTGAAGTCTGTATAGTTGGTAGAAGAGACAGCAGCAGCTGTAGCAGAGATTTAACCTGATATTTGGTAGTTTGTAGTCTTTCAGCTTTGCTAGAAAATCATAACTATCTGCGCCAAGGCCACATTAAAAACGCAACAGAGAACATTCACGAATAACAACCAACTAGTATCAGTTCACTGGATCTGATTCAAAAGACTGCAATGTTTGTATTCCCTTTTTATGGCAGTACTATAAAGAAATAGAGAAATGTAATTGACTGTTCATGGCGGATGATCACAAGCTTTGACCAATTGGGTACAAGTAAGCTTGTTGCCATGATCACGGCAGGTTTAGTGCACCAGCATGTGGAACATAGTCAATCCCATAGTTTCTGGTTTTATCTGGATCTTACTTGGTGTGTCAGGCTACCAACGTCACAGGCAAGACATTGTGTCGGTATATGCATATGAAAGGTTGAATGGAAAAAGAGACGTTGCATCTTTAAAATCTGATATTTATAGGTCTTTACTGGCAATATTCTAGAAGAGACTGAAATGCCAATTCAACTCTGTAGGTTTTTGGTAATAAACTCATCAGCGTTTGTTGAACCACTCTGTGTAGTTGTAAGTGGAGCCCCTTTTTAATAGGATATTTAAGTGGAAATGCTTTGCAAGGGAAAAGCTTGGGACAAAGTTTATTTACGAGCAGCAGACATGGCAAAAGGAAATGAAGTTGGACACATTTACGAATAATTTTTTTTAAGAAACGGTGACGTCTTGAACAATGGAGCCCATAAAGATTGTTATTGTAAGTGAATTACCTAATGGTTGATCTGCTGACTTATATTTAGCTGATTCAACATGATAGGCATTTGTTCTAATTTTTGTCTGTCCCATAGAGTTGTTAACTCAATGGTTTCGACAATCAAAGTTAAAATAATTCGAACATCGGTCATTTCTTGTTGGAAATGTTAAGCTACATGCCAGTTTTAATATACAAATATACTTGTGGCGGTAGTCGAGAACGGGGGGGCGAGTGGAGCACGCTCATGAACTGTTCGCCGGAGCCTCACAGCGGGTTTACTGCGGAGCACATCAAGCATACATTTAAAGGATGGGCCGCTGTCCACTAGTTCATCGATCACGGATGGCGTCATGCTCGCGGACGGATACATTTTAAAAAAAAAAAAAAAAAAAAAAAAAAATTAGGGCTGCTCGATTATGGCAAAAATCATAATCTCGATTATTTGGGTCAATAATTGATATCACGATTATTAAAAACGATTATCCATTTACTTTGAAAACATCCTTTTATTGAAAAAAATTATTTGAACAGTATGTTTTTAACAGTTGATTTCCCTGAACTTTAAGTGTAATTCAACTGAAAAACCAATAAAGAAAAAAATAACCTACCCGCCCAAGTAAAGCCTATGTGTGGGAAACCCTGCATGCCACGCCAAGTACATTAGCGGGTGTTTTCAACAATAATTTAAAGGCAGTTTAATTGTTACAAAGTAAATGAGGCAAGTATCCCTTCTTGATGGGATTTTCCATTCTTGTAGTTCAGATAGGTTGTTTGCTGTTGTCGCATTAGATTAGTGCAGGAATGAGTCCTAAATCCAGAAATGTGTTAGCACTTTAGCACTTCCGGACTCTTTCGTCATGAAGTCAATGTTTTTTTGTATTAGCTTTTGTTCAGATGCCCTAAATAATAATGTCTGCGATTAACACAAACTTACGGAAGGCTTTCGTGAATGTCTGAATCTTTTCGAATGACAATTGCTAACAAGTGGCTAAATTAGACTACTAAATGTTATCCCACCAAACAGCAGACTTTAGCTCAGCGGTGTTAACCTGAAGTCATAAGATCGTGATCATTTGTTTGGTGTATAATAACATTTGTGGCCACAGAGCTTATTTTCTGAAAAGTTTCAAAATCCAATGGAAATTCTCATTGGCTTTTTGTCCAGAAAGCCTATGCAATGCTAACTTCCATATCATCCTACAAAAAAACATCATCACTGCACCACTAGCCAATTGAGTTTGACCAAGACGTTCTCACCATAACAGACTATGTTTCAATGAAGAAGAAGGCACTGAACCGGTACCTCGGGGGGGTTACATTTGTCCATAATACTCCAACTCTGGTTTCAAGTAATACCATAATCAAGAGTTACAAAACCTTGGCAACCGCTCGTATCCTTGGCTGGAGTTTCCAACCACTACCTCAGCCTCACTCTGCAGCGCTTTAGATAATGGCATTATCAAAATTACTGAAATGTAAAAGCTTTTATATATTTTCTTGTGTAATAATGTCTTAAAATAACATTAACGTAATTACTGCGAATGGTCTATTGCCAAGCTGTCGCTTGAGGAAAAAGAATGGCGTTTGACATTGTGGTGCGTTTGACATTGTGGGTCATTATTCAGGTTCGGTGGGAAATGTGCCGGAATGCTTTCTGGCACCAAAAAAGTGTATCTGTTCTCCCTCGTAATGGCAGATGGTAGAGAGAGTGAAACGCCAGGAGAATCACTTCCAACATGTTTATGCTCTTCAGTGCAGCAGAGGACGAAACCAATGCAATCCATTACTCGGTTTCAAAGTCCTCAAGATGTATTCGGCAATACACAAAGGACAGTTTACACTTCAGCTACATTCACCCCTACATACGTACTGGTTTCTCTCAATCAGAAGATACTGTAATTTTTAACAAATTGTAAACAGATGTAAAGAAATATGTGGCCCATGAAGTCTAAAAACGCACCTCTTTGTCACCAACGTGTGGAGAAACCTCATCCATTTCACTCACTTCTTGGTGAATGCAATTACTTTTCCACACAGGCTTAGATTGGGCTCATTTCTAGACATTTGACCTCATCAGCTGTCACTTCCCTGCCCCCATCTCTCTTTACAAACCAATTTCAAGCAGGTGTGGTTGAATGGCGACTGCTTGATCTTGCTTTCTCTACACCGTCCCCTGTGTTGGAAGAAATGTACAAATCAGTAGCTGTAAAGTACAATCATTCATACTACCAGAACAGAGGTCAGTACTTGCCGTTTTATAAGTGGCAAAAAAAATGTTTCCTGCCTGAAGCAGTATTGATTTCTTCTCTTATAGTCATTTAAACTTTATTATTAGCACACAGCAGTGACAGAGAGGTGGAACACTTCTTACAATGTTGTCAGGTTGTATTAAAACCAGTCACTTGTAGTTAAATGAAATGCACCCCAGCCTGTTCTGTCAGAACCGCAGCCTTGGGGCTATTGATTTACTAGTGTCAAAGTGTCTTAGAGGAACTTAGATCTTATTACCATTGATGGCAGCTGAAGGGACCACCAGTGACGCAGCACTCTTTTGTTGGTATTACTAATAGTTTAATATGCCCTTTGATGCTTTGGTGGAGCAGTGCATTGTGGTTTATGAACTCCGGAGTGCTATGATGGCAAGGTGTTATTGGTAGAATAATATGGACCTCAGTTTGTAGTATATAAGCACTCACTATGTATATTTCTTCTTATTCAGGCAGCATGCATTGTAAACTCTCTAAGCAAAGCCGACATCATAAAGCATTGCATATGAATGAAAGAAGATGAAGCCATTCAGAAGTATCGCTCCAGATGACTTTTGCTGGTCAGTATCAGAGCAGTTTGTTTAGTGTCTATTGTTGATGTATGGTGATTCAGAATAATTATCTTGGTGGTCTTTAACTGTCTGGCCTGTTTAAAACTGTCTGGCCTGTTTAAAACTGTCTGGCCTGTTTAAAACTGTCTGGACTGTGTTTCGGCTCTTGGGAAATTCTAAATAAGGTTTGAAAAAGCTCCGTTATTATGGTAAAGTCATAAAGTTCATACCACATGAATTTACTGAGAAATGTGTCAGAGCCATTGCCAGAACATTTTGGTATTTTTGGGCAATTTGTGGCTTTATTAGGCAGCCAACAATACGAGAGCAATGGCTACAAAAGCCTGGGAAACAAAGGTTTCACAGTGAGCTGAGCTGGCACCGTCTCTGTAGGAAAGTTGATGGTAATGCAGTTTATGGTCCCTGTCGGACAATAATGTAAGCTTTCGAGTCTCGTTCACCTTTTAGCTTTGCTTTAAAGGTACTACACCATCCCTCCTCCATCCTCGTTTAATGGGTAATAACTGCATTTCTTTCTGTAAATCCATATTCACCCATCGCCATGTTGCATTAACTTGCATCTCATTATTTAGATTCAGCGCTTTTTCAATCTATCCTTGCAAGAGGACACAAACATACACACGTACACATTACACATGTTACTACAGAAAGACAAATACTCCACCTCCCCCGCTCAACCCCCTCTTGCTTTTCCACATTAATAATAGATAATGTTTGTTTGCAATCATTTAAGCTCGTATTCACACACATTCACCATAACATGTCATCACTGAACACTAAATTGGCAATAAGCTATCCCTTAATTGTCTTTCCGCTTATCAAGGTACGCATATATCAATTTTAACAAGAAGGGTAGCGGGTTAGCGGCTAAAATAACCTTTTTTCTGTTTAGTAGATTCATTTCTAATTATAACCCCGATCTACACTGGTTTGATTGTGTCTAAGTGTGAAAACCACTCCTGAAATCAGAAGGATTTGATCATAACATCCGTGTGAATTAGGGCTGAACGATTAATCGATTTCAAATCGAAATCGCGATTTTAAAAGATGCGATTATCAAATCTCAAAGCCTGCGATTTTTTCTCGCAGGCATTTTTTGTTCTCGGGCTGCGGGGATGCTAGAGACAGGAGTACGTTGATACGACCTTCGTAGCCGGAGATATGGCCGCATTTTACAGTAAACTTCCGTTGGGTCGCTTAAAAACAAATATCGCTTATCAAATCGCAATATCTGTCAGAAAAATCGCAATTAGACTTTTTCCCAAAATCGTGCCGCCCTAGTGTGAATGTGAAACCCTTATATGTTCTGATCATAGGGTGTGAGGATAGTTAAAGTTTGGACCCTAAACAATCTGTAATATGCTCTGTTGGGTGTGTGATAGTGTGGAATTTTAAGCTTTTGAAAGTCTTCTTGGATATCCCCCCGGTCTAAAATAGAGTGAGGCTCGTCCACATACTCTGAACGCCACACTGAGCGCACACCAGGCTATTTCTGGGTAAGATGAATGTTAGATATCCAACAGTAGGCCTGCTGATAAGGATGAGCTCTGGGAAATGCAATTGGAAAATGCAGGTATGTTTGATGGTGGTACGATTGCTGTAGGCCAAAACCTTCTCTCACTCATGTTGCATAAATCTCTCTCCAGCGTTGTATAAGTGCTATTTTCATCAGAGGCCATTATGTTGTTTTTAAAGCTGGATCATTTTTATTTTTTTTTGTTGCCCTATAAGATCACATCATCTTTCAACGCAGGGATAAGCCACTAACGGGATTTAAACTGTCTTGCTGAGGACGGCCTGGGTTTTTATGACTTGTATTTGTTTGTTGCACCGAGCAGAATAAGGTGCTTACGGAAAATACCCATTTGATGAAAGCCACACCGCTCTCTGACGGCAACCAGTTGTCTCTGTTGCTGTGGTAACCTCGGTAAGAACGCCGAAAGCGGCAGTGATGGGGTTTCTGTGGTAACTGCTGATTCGGCTATTTCTGTCTCTCCGGCTCATGTAGTGGCTGGGACTTGAGCAAGCAGAAAAGAAAGCTTATTTTAGATAAAGGGATCTTGAGAAAGGACAAAACCATGAAGGACTCACTTATGTTTTCTCATGGATCCTGACCTCTGACCCAAAGTCCTCCCCCAACAAATGGAAACATCTCTTCGTGAAGCTTGTTCTCTCAGTTTCAAATCCAATATTGATTTTTTTGAAAGAGTGGAAATGTGAAACTGGTTGTGAAGCGTTTTTTCTGTCTCAACCAATACTGAGATCATGGTTTTATTGTGATTGGAGACAAAACGGCTTGATACTCAATTGATATTGTGAAGCGTCTAGCAATAGTAAGATGTTGCTAATGTACATTTTAATATTTCATTCCAAGTTAATGAAAATACCAGGTATGATTTAAGCTATTGTTGTTTCAATTCGCCTTTGAGTTTTCAAAGAGAATACTACAAATGTAAACATCACTAGACTAGGGCTGTACCCGAATATCCGAATATTCGTTCGTTGGAGTACTATTCGGGTTTCAATTTCGTTATTCGGATATTGGTTTTGTTTGTTTTTTTCCCGTTTTAAAAAAAAATTGAATTTATTGAAATCTCCAATATCAACGTAAGAGCTTGTTCGGGGGGTGCTAACACGTAACCATAAACGTTGTCGTTTACTTTCCCCGTCTTTATATGTAGATATTACTTTTCTCCGTTAATCTCCGTCACGTTGTCTTTCAGCGCTACCTCTCCTTCAAAATAAAAGCATGTCCATAAATAGGAAGCCAAGCCAAATTACACTTAAGACATATACAACTGGAACGAAAGTAACAAACATGATGTAATATCCTTTTCAATTTCAAAGAACACAAATTGGGTTAATAACTATAAAATACTGTAGAATAACAAAATGAATGCCGTGAATACACCAAAATACACGTGTTGAAGCGGTTCGCTGCTGATTACTACCGAATATCCGGAGCCCGAAAAATAGTATTCGGGACAGGCTTACACTGATAACTCTGATTCTACAGAAAAAAGTTGTTATTATTGAGTGCTATATTATATGATATATATATTTGGTCTATTAATGCTTGATATAAACACCTGGTCTTCAAGAAATGCAGTTACCATGTAAATACATTTTATTTTGTCACTGTGAAAAGAGTGGAGTAAAATAGGGCTGTATTTTTGAAGTTTTTGTTGTTGATTAGAATGATTATCTGCTGCCTTCATCATTCATAACTTAAAAGATTTAGTAAACCACAGGATGTTCAGACAGGATCTCAACCATTCAAAAACAAAAGGGAAATGTTTGACATCATCTAAAGTCATTTTACTGTTATTCAAAATCTCCATATATGGCTCTACGGCTGGTTGTGAAAGTATTCAGGAAACAGAACCATTTGCCACTGCCATCCGTAACTCCAGCGGTCCTCAGTGCCAACAGTAACACAGCTCAGAACCAAGAGTCGTAATGATTCGGGGCTTGGCCAGAAACAGAGGAGGTGAGGTCATTGTGCTGAATCTCTGCACGCTCACCCCCCCTGCTTTATGCATAGCCACTTTTCTTTAAGTGTACATAAGTCATTTTTTCCATCGTTTTGGAGGTCCAAACATTAAGCCTTGAGTGTTGCAGGAATGAGTCCTAAACCTGGAGTAAGCATTGAAGCACTTAATTTGTCTTGAAGCCAATGGTCTTTTGAACATGTTTTTGGTTAGATGCCTGAAATAAAGTCTGTGGTTAACACAAGCTTAAGAGATTTTCACCTTTTTTGTTCTACGTCCTCTCTTAAAGGTAGGGTAAGAATGGAGAAACCAGCTTGAGTGCGCTAGAATTTGAAAAATCTGCCACTTCCTTACAGAGCCCCTCCAACACACACGAACGCGCACATGACCAATGAGGGCACGAGATAAGTTTGTGCACAGATGGAAGGCTGACAGGCAGGTAGGCCATCCAGTTATCTGACCCGGGCCGGCTCAAATGATTGGTCGTGCTTTTTGCAGCGCCACGGCTTCCACAGATGACATGTTTTATGTATTTATTGTCAAAGCATTTAATGTATTCATTGCTATCGGGATGTTAAGAGCATTCCATGGAATATACCAAAAAGTGTTTCTGAAGGGAATTACCTACCCCACCTTTAAGTGTCTGTAGCTTCTATGTTCAGAACATTAGCCGCCGTTAGCTTAGCGGTGTTGTAGTGAAGTCATGTGACAAGGATGTGGTTCCTTTATAGCCGAACGTTAGCATTTTACTTCGACCAATTGCATTTACCTTTCAACATCTATAGAACGGGTGTTAATATGTGGAATACATATCCTACTAAACAAGACTTTTAAGTATCATAAATGTGTTTACCAAAGATCCGATTTTCTGCAATATTCCAAAACCCTGTTGGCTTACACAAGTATTTTTGTCCTCCTTTTTGGATTTCAGTATGGATGGAATTCCCATCGGGGCTGAAGCCCTTTGGCTCAAACTAAATGTCATTATGAGCAACGTTTAGTTCTGGATCCTTTTTCTGTGGAATAGTCTGGTTTTAAAAATGTACATTTGTAAATACTTGCATAAAATGTGTTTTGACGGAATACAAATATTGGTATCGAGTAGGGCTGCTCAATTAATCGTATTTTAATCGCAATTACGATTATGGCTTCCAACGATTACGAAAAAAACGTAATCGAAATAAAACGATTATTTTTTAATTATTGGTTTTTCAGCTGAATTATACTTAAAGTTCAGGGTAAACAACTGTTAAAAACATACTGTTTACATTGAAATGGATAATTGTTTTTAATAATCGTGATATCAATTATTGATTCAAATAATCGAGATTATGATTTTTGCCACAATCGAGCAGCCCTAGTATCGAGATTAAAAAACAGTAACACAGAATATTTGAGTAGCTTATTGAGCTAAGACTCATGCCTGAAGCTGTAACGTCCCTGCCGCTCTGGATGACCATATTCTTTCACGACATAGTCTGACAGAAGCGTTGAGTAAAGATTAGAGAGCGACATAAACCAACAGAATGCCATGGACGGGTCTCAATTAGTGGGATAAGTTGGACCCTCTGCTGTGGAGGGCCGAGGTGAGGAATAAAAACTGTTCTTGGCACACTCCCTCGGCCATAATCATTATGTGTGCTTGGCTCCTGATGAAAAGGGAGTTTTTGGAGAGCGTGCGGAACGAGTTTGAATATGATTAACACCCGAGGGCTTGCATGGTATGGACAGAATATGATTTGGCTGATACAGTTCTGTCTGCTTGCGGAGAGAAAGTCTGTGATTGTGACATCTCTTTTCCACAATGACACAAAGAAAACGTCTAATTTCTCTTGTGCTTGATTGTTTTCAAATTATAGGTCTTCTAGGGAAAGGAGGAATAAATTATTGAGGCGATAATTTGACAAGTCTTGAAGCGTTCTGTTTAGTGTGTCATCTTGTCGCTGTTTGCCTTTCAGATGTTAATGTAGCAGCTGAACGACTGTTTGATTTTCAGTGTAAACACCTGGATTTAAAGCCTCTTCACCGGCACATGCTGGGATTATCTCGCACTTGTCCCCTACCCTAACCCTATTTCTGAGCTTTTTAAAAGAGCCTTGTTGCTTCAGAAATGTAAAATTCTCTCTGTGATTCCTGATTGTGCTGTGAAATGAGGTCAAAATGAGAATTTAGATCCTCTTCCTTACTGGTTTCCATCTAGAAAAAGGGGTAAATTAAAGTACCGTCAGTCGAGATTGGCGCATGATAATTCTTCTTGGTGGTTGTTCATGGATGATAATTGAATCAGAGGTAATCTCGCAGCGGAAATCACCACATTTGTCATCCTCATGTTCAAACGCTACCATAGAACTGCGGCTAACCTTATCAGCCATTTAATTTCACCGGGCTCTCCTCCATCTTTTTCTTCTCAGCGGGCTGCAGACGGAAAGAAAGTGCCTTTTGACTACGAGGTCCCTTGACCTAATCAATGGATCGAGAGGGAAATTCTGCGTTCGGTGAAAGCAAATGATAATGTTTCACCATCCCCTTAACAGCCACTGCTGAGGGGCTCTAGAGCAAGGCACTTAACCCCCACTTAGTCCATTAAAGCTGCTCAGTGCCCATCTCGAAAATCCGAGTGACACAGGGTGGATTTTAGGAGTAACAGCATTCCCATTAGAAACAATTGGTGCCGGTCAATGTGTCCGCAAAGATTAAGCCAATTTTAAATACACTTAACATTTTGCTCAGGGGGAATTATTTTACACCAGTATGACCAGTGAGATAAACGTTTGTCAGAAAGATTTGAATGTCCCTGACAAAGAGAGGAAATACTCTCAAATATTTTAGCTTAAAAACACGTAATAGAAGGCTATATGACATTATCAAAACATTTACATTTTAATAATTACATTTTTTATGTAGGATATTGCAAGTAAAACCAGTCCCGTAAAAGACTAAGACCAATGAGAGAGGCTTGTACTAACAAGTGTATGCAGCCTAATTATTTTCACCGGACAATATGATCAAAGAGATAAAAATGTGTCCGATTTCTCCAATCAAGGTCCGGCAAATACCGTCTACTAAAAACCCTCAGAAGTAAACGTGTGAATGACATTATCAAATCATGTTGATTTAAATAATAAACATTTTTTAAGTAGGATATTTCAAGCAAAACAAGTCCCTTTTTTAAAAATAATAATATATCTTTATTGTAACGGAAGTAAGACAAAAAAAATTAACAACCAATGACAACTCCTCTATTCAGCCAATTTATAATACATTTAAATCGTTCTCCGGGGGAATTTCTTTCACCAGACAAAATGACCAAAGAGATTTACATTTGTCGGACCAATTTCTCCAATCATGGTTCGGCAAATACAGTCTACTGGAAACACTGAGGAGAGAATGTGTGTAATAAAAGCAGAAGCTTGAAATCATAATGGATTCTTTTGAAGACTCAAAAACGTATTTCCGCTACAACAATCACAGGATTGAAGGACTGACTGAGCCTCGTCCATATCTGTAAATCTGCACCGAGGCGGCTCCTTCATCAATTCTGCTGTAGGGTCATTTATGGGTTGTCATGGTTACCCCTGCAGGAGGAAGGCTAAGGAGCACCTGCCCCGCCCCCCTTCATTAAAATCCATGTTATTGATTGGCTGGACTGCCATCTACAAAACCCCCGCCAACCCCCCACCCTGTATTTTTCTCTCTTCTGCTGGGTTACTAAAGAGCAAGCAGAACACAGCCGCCTCACAATTGCGTCGGCTTGCTGTCACTCACTGAGAGTGGCCAATCGAGGAAAACAAACCACAGCCGGGGGCCCCCCACTCGTAAATGTGCTCCGTGAAAGACAGCTAGCTGCTGCTTGGATCCCTGTATGGATCGTGGACAGCCAGTGGAGAAACACTATCTTAATTTCTGAGTAGAAAGAGGGACGAAAAAACCCACTTTCACTGTGTCTTTGGCAACGATATATACTGATATTTGAAAGGAGCAAAAGGCGGTGTTGGTGGATGTTTCTGGGGAATGGAGGGTAAGTAATGTGCTCTTGCTTTTTTTTGGTGTGCTGATGGCCCGCTGTGTGTAGTCTGGAGCTGTACGGTGGCTGTGCTTCTGGCCTCTTTGTATTGTGTTCAGCAGGTGGCCCTGTACATTTTGTATGGATATTCATGAAGTGGACGGTTTGCTCAGTGTGTGTGTGTGTGTGTGTGTGTGTGTGTGTGTGTGTGTGTGTGTGTGTGTGTGTGTGTGTGTGTGTGTGTGTGTGTGTGTGTGTGTGTGTGTGTGTGTGTGTGTGTGTGTGTGTGTGTGTGTGTGTGTGTGTGTGTGTGTGTGTGTGTGTGTGTGTGTGTGTGTGTGTGTGTGTGTGTGTGTGTGTGTGTGTGTGTGTGTGTGTGTGTGTGTGTGTGTGTGTGTACACTGTACATGAGTACACTGGAGCAGATATCTGTGTTTACATTAGTGGCTTGTTGAGCTAGATTAATCCGGGGAAAGGGGGAGGGACAAGTCATTCAATCTTTGTGTTTATTCTCTGTTGCTGTCCCATCTTTGTTTACTTTGTGGTTATGGAAAATAATAAAAAATGAAAGGTTGTTTGATAGATTGTGTCAGCCTTTGTTGCATCCCGCTCGACTTCTTAGTTGTTTTTTTAAAGACCAGGGGCCTCATTTATAAAGCCTTGCGTAGGATTGACGTGGGAAGGTTGCTTACGTAGGACAAAGCAAATAAATACGCACAGACATTTTCCGATTCTTAAAAAATATTTGCCTATAAATAGTCAAAGAAACGCCCATTCATTCATTTTGACTGACTTTATGAAGAAGATCGCAGGAAATGACAACAGAACAGCTAAAAAAGACATCTCACACCGTGTCAGATTTTGGTTCTTTTGGGGAGGTGGAGATAAATCATATTGTTTGGTGGATGCAGTTTGAACCAGAGTAGCAACATGGAGGTCGGATCGTCACCAAAATAAATAAATAAGTGTTCCGAAAAAGGTTCATGACAAAATAAATACACATAGCCTTCCTCAGGCAGTGTGTTTGTACCGGGGACAGGAGACCCCCCCTTTGATGAGAAACTAAGAAATGATCGGGGAATCCCTCCGGAGTGTAGTCATGACGACTGGATCTGAATTATTTGTTTGTATTTGGTGGTTTGTGTTCCAGCTGTCGATCAGCAACTATATATCCATAATCCACCAGTTAAAGGAAATACAATAATGTGTTATATTAGCTGTTCAATTTCCCACATGTGGTGCTCTTAGTTTCCATACCTCCTGTGTTTTATGAGGGACTTATCAAGTCTTAGCAAACGGCATAAAACATGATTAAACATGTATTAAATAAAACCATGCTCGTATCTACAACCTATAGAAATGCAACACGGCGTCAGTTTAGACGCAATTATGTCCTCCTGCTTACCGCATCAATTATGAGAATACATTTCTTAACAAGAGAACATAATCGTGGTGGTTTTAAATAACATCTGTTTGTATTTATTTCTCAAGTTATGTGTTTGTGTGCACTGAGGAGTCTCAAACAGGCGTTTGTTTAATCATGTTAAGATTGGCTTTTATCAATGTTTGAAAATGAATTCTTCATATATGATAAATGAGAGGTAACATTTTATTTTGGGATTATTTCCACATATTTCTCTCCATTCTTCCTTCTGCCAACGGTGTCGCAGTTTCTCGTCTCTCACGTTTTTGTGCGTAGTGCATGGGTCAGAGTTTGCGTGGTGGACTGCAAATTGTCACGTCAAGTTTGTTTTTTTATAAATCGCAAACATTGCGTAGAAACTGGCGTACGCCATCTTTTGAGCGTACGCACCGTTTATAAATGAGGCCCCAGGGAACGTCCTTATCCGTCAGCCAGCGAGTAACAAAGTGAATGTATAATTACATCTCTCTGGTGCTTTATTGACTTAAATGAAAATGATGATGTCAATGCTTTTCAGAGCTCCGCAATTTGTCTGTGTTTTTGTTGTCCAGATTTAATTAAGATCACAGACATGGACAAATCTAAACTCATTGGAAATATAATATTTACAGACAGAAGAGAACACATCATGACAAACGGGCACAACATCAAACCAAACAAATCAGTAAAATAAAAGACCTGACCCTTTTAGCGATAGGATAAAGATATTTGCAAATTCAGGATAACTTTTCACAAAATAGAATTTAAAAGCAATGACAAGACAACTTATTTTCTCCTGGTACACCGTTTTGAATAAGTCTCTCTGCTAGTGTTTGTCTGCCAAGTCTTTAATAAGATAATGCTCTCTTGGATTTTGAATGTACGGTTCATTTGCACGAATCCAACTTTCTGTCATTCACTTCCAAGTGTGCGTCCTTTACAGGCAGCCTTTTTTCAAGTATTAAACATGATCGACTTGACTCGTTGAGTTTTCAATTTGTATTGCGGCTTATGTTGGATATTTATATGTCATGGTGTTTAGGATGATCTTATAGTTGATTGATTTCCAGAGATTGAATACCAGTTCTGCTTCATACTCGTTGAAAGTAGTTTTGCTGACAAAATAGATAGCCAGAATTTTAAACGAGTGATTTTGAGTATCTTTCCTTAGACAGGTACAGTGTCTCTCTGTGTGTATTTCCTTGTTGTGTTCTAGGTGAGTCTGAATTGAGCAGTGAAGGAATATCAGCTGAAATGTGTAATGCTGTGATAGTGAGTCAAAGAGCTTTAAGATAACTCTATCCAATTACCGTAATTTTCGGACTATAAGCCGCGCCTTTTCCCCCCCATTTTTCGACCCTGCGGCTTATATAACGGTGCGGCTAATCTATGGATTTTTACAACTAACGGCCACTAGGGGACCTCCTAAATCTATGGATTTTACAGGTTACAGTCCACCACCTTTAACTCTATGGGCTCTATGGCCGGTCCGCGCCCCCCACCTTTAAGCGGCGGGCTCCAGCAGGAAAAGCTGGAGGCCGGAAAAGAGTGAGACAGGTAGCGCGCAAAAGTAAAAGTGGAACCGAGAGTGGTACGAGAGACAGAACGAGAGCAAGACAGACAGACATTACGAGAGCGAGACAGTTTGTACGTGCGCTGGGAGCGCACTGTTTAAGTTTGAAAGTTGAAACGTTTGTGTGTCTGAAACGCTATGTGATACAGTACAGTTTACACAGCACATGTTTTGTAGCTACTATTGCACTAAATGCTAACACTTGAATACGTTATGCAAATATGCAACTTGTTTGTTGAAATGTTACAACAACTGCGGCTTATAGTCCAGTGCGGCATATATATGTACACATCATTCAATTTAGCTGCTGCGGCTTATATTCAGGTGCGCCTTATAGTCCGAAAATGACGGTATATGGGCAGCACTGCACACTTATCGATCTGTGAATGTGATAGAGCTGGTCAACCTTATTGTTAATAACACAGAACATTTACACATGCAGAAATCCAGGGCTCCAGATTGCGTCCAAAATGATCCCAAACGGGTCATTTTTCGTAAGTTATAATGAAATGTGTTCGCATTTATGTGAGTGCATGGTGATTTATGATCCACCGCAGTCACTGTTTATACCCTCCCGTCCTGCAAAGTCTACTTGACAAGCAAGAAAGGGTTTTGAGGGTCAGATTTGTGCACACTGACCCAAAGCTCTCCCTTGCAAGATCGCTTTTACACTCAGAGATTCGGTTCAGAGCGCTTGTATATCACATTCAAACTGTGTTGCTTGCTTTAACATAAAAAAACAGCTTACATCCAGGTGCAAATCGTGCTTTTCACATGTACATGAAGGCATAGAACTTCATGAACAATCCTTTTAGCTAGTACAAAAATGAAGTTGCCTATATTTTATTATTTTAGAAAGCAAAGTTAGAGAGAGGAGGATGCTGGTGGTGATGAAGAGACAGGAAAGGTTTCGTCTCAGATGCCACTGATGGTGAGGGTTGGTTGGCACCAGTGCTCCCAGTGGAAAGGTTAGTCCCCTGCTTTTGCTGCTGTGACAAATGATGGCTACACTCCACCTTGCTCAAAGGTCAGAGCAGGTAGTTAGACCCAGACAGGCTCGGCTCGCAGCCCCATCAGTCAGGGATACGAGGCGCTCCCTAATCGGCCCTGCCAGCAAACGTTTCAGGGATGAGCAGCTGAGCCACTGTTACTCTCAACACTGGCTTCACACTGTGGATCAGGAGTTAGAGCGGCCACCAATGGGGAGGTCAGCGGTACGATCTGCACTTACTGTACTCACAGGATATAATTTAACATAGATGGATGAATGGAGGGATAGATGGATGGATGGATGGATAGATAGATAGATAGATGGATGGATAGATATATAGATGGATGGATGGATGGATGGATAGATATATAGATGGATGGATAGATAGATGGATGGATAGATGGATAGATATATAGATGGATGGATGGATGGATAGATATATAGATAGATAGATAGATGGATAGATGGATGGATGGATAGATATATAGATGGATGGATAGATAGATGGATGGATAGATATATAGATGGATGGATAGATATATAGATGGATAGATAGATAGATGGATAGATATATAGATGGATGGATAGATAGATGGATGGATAGATATATAGATGGATGGATAGATATATAGATGGATAGATAGATGAATGGATGGATGGATGGAGATGGATGAATGGATGGATGGATGGATAGATAGATTGATAGATGGATGGATAGCTGGATAGATGGATGAATGGATAGATGGATGGATGGATGGTTAGATAGCTGGATAGATGGATGAATGGATGGATGGATGGATAGATTGATAGATAGGTGGATGGATGAATGGATAGATACATGGATGGATAGATGGATTGATAGATAGATGGATGGATGGATGGATTGATTGATTGATTGATAGAAAGATAGATAGATAGGTCCTGCTGTTAGGATGCTCAAGAAATGATTGGAAAGATACTTTACCCCAAAATAGCTTGCAATAACCAAGAGTGTGTGAATGTTAGTACCTCCTAGCACCTTGTAAGCCAGCCTCTGTGTGTATGAATGCTGACTTTTATTTGTCAAAGCGCTTTAAGGTGTCCCAAAAATGAGAAAAGCCCCACATAAACGCAGTCCATTTAGCATTCTGTATTTCCCATTCAAATCCAACACTAAATTGTCCATCTGCACATGACACACTAAGCTCAGAAGCCACTCATACACACGTAACAATCTTAAAACATGAAAACAGAAGCTTTCAGATGCTCAAATCTCACAGAGAATAAATACATAGTTAAAAGCATGACTCAGTTTTACAAGCCAGCGGCGTCCTTCAGTGACACTGGGTAAGGACATGCTGAAGGACAACCATTGGACCTCCATAATGAACGGTATAACTGAGCACTGCGTCACTGTTTTATAAGCAGGAATACAAAATGTATTTAGCTTAAACAGATGCAGTCAAGCTGTTGACGACCCTGATGCTCCTAAAACATTTATGTGTTGCTTCAAAGCATCTTCTTTCACTGTTCTGTATCTATGCCTGCACACTGGATTTGAAATGAAATTATGACTATTGAAAGTCTTGATGGAGGACGTCCAAATTTGATTAGCACTGACAGTGTAGCACTTTTAATTAAAAGAGTTAAATCTGTGTGTGTGTGTGTGTGTGTGTGTGTGTGTGTGTGTGTGTGTGTGTGTGTGTGTGTGTGTGTGTGTGTGTGTGTGTGTGTGTGTGTGTGTGTGTGTGTGTGTGTGTGTGTGTGTGTGTGTGTGTGTGTGTGTGTGTGTGTGTGTGTGTGTGTGTGTGTGTGTGTGTGTGTGTGTGTGTGTGTGTGTGTGTGTGTGTGTGTGTGTGTGTGTGTGTGTGTGTGTGTGTGTATGTTCACGGGTCTCTTATATCATTCTGCTCAGACCGGCAGTCCTCGGTAAAGGTCACGTCTCCTGTTGTCTCCGCTGACATTTAGTCCTCAGTCTGTCCGGTAGAATTTGTCCCTTCAATTCATCACGTTCTCCTCCCAGCATGCTCTCTGGCTGCTTCCTCACCAATAGAAACTCACAGGAGAAGCAACAGCCAAAGGGTTAAAGAAGTGTGTCATAAAGAGCTTCATTAGGTGGAAGATGGGCCAAGCGGTGAATGATAGATACTGGACTTATGTCAGGCCAGTGCTGAAGTGTTTGGTTGATTAATCACCAAGTCCAATCATGGGTCAGTTGGCATTATTGGTTTCAAATCTGATGATGAATGTTTCTTTGAGGATCCCATCTTGCTTCATATTGTTGTAAATGTATTGTTGTTTGGATTGATTTATGGGCAGTGTGAAAGAGAAACTTCTCTATAAACGCGTGAAGGGTATTTTTAAATAAATTCCTAGATTTAAAGATGAATAGATAATGTAGGTAATCGTTTCAGCCTTACTTCAGACATGTCAGTGATGATCCCACCAGAGGAAAATACAACTTGTTCAGCATGACGGGGCTTAAGCTTCCAGTTTATTACCTCAGAACCAGTGTTTCCGCCAGACCAGAGCTGAGAGGGCGTCCATCCCGAGAGCGGTGTGTGTGACGTCACGTCGTGTCACGTGACTTGAATTTTGAATTGAGCCGTCCCTTAGAGATACTATCTCTTTACGTATTAGTGATGGGAATTGCGGCTATTTTTAGTGAGCTGGATCATTTGGCTCGGCTCACTTATGGCGCATTTCCACTGCAGCGCGGAGCTCGCTTTAAGCGTGCCGTGCCCGGCCCGTTTTTGGTTGCGTTTCCACTTGGCGTGGTTCCGGCTAGCGGGTACTATTTCACCGTTTTTCTGGCCCCATAAAATCGAGGTTCTTTCCGGGCCGACAACCAGGCTGAGTCGGGCTGAGTATGCTAAACTAGAGAGAATCGCTGGCAAGGGGGCTACAACTACAACAAGATGAACATATTTGACACTGATTTAATTGTAATACACATTTCAAAATGATGCTGAAGTAACAACATACTGATTCCGGTTAGTAAAAACCATGAATTAATGCTTTGACAAGTCTGCAGACAGACGGCAGGCGAAACACCTTTTAAAATGCTCGTTATCTGAATGGAGATCGGCTAAGCTAATCTTGTAAATGCTCCGACCGTCCACACTCACAACAACGGCCTACAGACATAAATAAACCAGCGCCTGTATTCTCCATGACACAGACAGTCTGTGGTTTGTACTTGTTTAACTTTTGTCAGGTTTCTGGACAGATATGAGGAGCTGTGAGCTCTGAGTGCTAACAGCTAACGGCTGATGTTGGTTTTCTGTGATTCTCATTGAAGATGACGTCACGGCTCCGCCTACACTGCGTTACTATATTAGCTTCTAAACCCACCCCTCCCTCACCTTTCTGATGTAACGTAAGGACCGATATTGATATCTGGCGATTTCTGTAACTTCCTGTTTTTGACAATCCAACACTGACACCCATTCACATGCCTTTTTGAGAATGTTCACTGGGTTTAACTCTCTGTTAGCTATACATAGGAAAACATGTGTGCTGTTATCACCAATTCATTGACATCTCCTCCCTAGTGTTGACGGTTGGGCCTTTTGGAACAACTCTTATGCTATTTCTGATTAGGCTTTAACCAAGATTTACTCAATGACACCAGGAAACATGGACACGCAGTTTGTCACGTTTCGAAAGAGTGGGCCGTTAAATCAACTAGGGATGCCAGCGATTATTCGATTATTCGAATATTCGTTACAGTCTCCATAATCGCAAATTATTTTTAAAATTCGATTTTATTTATATATTTTTGTATTATTATTTATGTTTTTTTTTTTTTCTGGCTTAGTTTCAACCAAAATATAGACTAATGCTAATAATAACATTAACAATTGTAAATGGCCATTGGTCACACCACCAGTTTGTTTTACTGTAAACTTGGAGGAAGCCAGCAAGCTGCGCAGAATGCAGACTGCTGTACTCTGCCCAGCCCTTCGCTGCGCTGCTACACACCGACCCCCCCCCCCCCCCCTCTCCGTCACACGTGCGATTGATTTATTGGAGTGAGAACACAACTAAAGATGAACAAAGGAAAGAAGAGTTCCTCGTGGAACTACTTCAAACTGACAAGTGCAAATGAGGTCAAATGCAAGACTTTTTGTTTTTCTCTCCCGCGGGGGGGGGGGAGCATCGAATAATCGATTATTATTCGCCAGGGCTGTCAGATTTTCGATTTTGATCATGGTCAGTTTCTGGCATCCCTAAAATCAACAAAGGAGTCTACTTGAGATTGGCTAGCTGCTATCATCTAGCTTCATTTTTTGCAAAATGTTCAGAGAACCAACTCCCCATCCTCCCATGTAGTTTACACTGCATATATTCCTTGATATATTGAGTCTTTTTTTCTCTTCAGTGGCTTAATTGATGCTTTATTCGCTGCAGAACACAAAGAGGGAACATGTTTTAGTGACCTTGCTATTTATATCCATGGAACAAGTACAGCAGAATCACTTAGTCTATGTTGTTTAAAGTACAAGACAGGGTTAAGGCAGAACAAACCCTCACACACTCACTTGTTATTCCTAGGGTCCATTTACCCTTTCTAGATGAATGCGTGCTGTAAAAACATTCTGCTTCACGGTAATCCCTCTGATCCATAAAGCCATCACTCTGATCTGAAGCTAATTGTGTGACATTGAGGCTTGATTACATTTCAGTTTAATTTAGTTTGAGACTTAGTTGTGCTCCAGATGGGACACCCGTGTTATAACTTTACCAGAGGATAATGTGATTAAATTACACAAAGGGACTGATTGATTTGTTGCTGTGGAGATCAAGTTAACAGAGGACCTATTTTCTGATTAAGAAACGCTGCTAACAGACAGATCCAACAGGGCTGCGACCCATTATTGTTTTACCAGTTTTTTTTTCGTCGAACTTGATCAAATGGTGAAAATCAAATCAAATGTTTGCAGAGCCTGAGGCGTTAAAAAACCATATTCAAAAGCTCAGTCAGCATTAAAGGTGGGGTAGGTAAGTTTGAGAAACCGGCTCGAGATACACTTGTTGTTATATTCCATGGAATGCTCTTAACATCCCGATAGCAATGAATATATTAAATGCTTTGACAATAAATACATAAAAAAAGATCATCTGTGGAAGCCGTAGTGCTGTAAAAAGCACAACCAATCATCTGAGCCGGCCCGGCTAAACTAACTGGATGGCCTACCTGCCTGTCAGCCTTCCATCTGTGCACAAACTCATCTCGTGCCCTCATTGGTCATGTGCACGTTCGTGTGTGTTGGAGGAGGGGCTCTGTGAGGAAGTGTGTATTTTCAAATTCTAGCGCACTCCAGCTGGTTTCTCCAAAAATTACCTACCCCACCTTTAATGTCAATCTTACTCAGTTTGTGTTTACAGACAAAATAGATGCTTTTGCTTTTAGTCTGAAACCACAAAGAATTCTGTTTAAAGTTAAATAGTGGTGCAGGAATAAATCCTAAACCCAGAAATGAGTTAGCATCTTAGCGCTAACTGGTTTCTTTGTCTAAAAGTCAATGGTTTTTTGGATGGGTTTGGTTAGGCCTGGAATAAGGTCTGTGGTACACGAGCAGAAGAGGTTTGAATGTTTTGTTGTACAACATAACATCCGTCAGTATATACCTCACTAGTGAATGTCAGAAACTCTTACGTGTCTTTAAAAAGTACAAAGCCGAACATTAGCCGCCTTTAGCTTAGCGCTGGTGACGTGAACTCATTCGTTTGTTTACTAACTTCAATGTTTGCACTTCAACTACCATAACATTTGTTGGGTTTTCTGTGAAGATTACCCTGCTGGTCAAATTGTGTAAGAATCATAAACGTGTCTATATACCAAAATCTAACGGAAAAATCCCACTTTTTGTTGAGGGAGCCTTGCAATGCTAATTTCCTGGTCTGCCTATAAACACACGCCATCACTCTTTAATCAATGTAATGTTTTATCACTAAAAGGAAACAACTATTTAATGCAGATTAGCTTTGATTGTGAAGAATCTGTAACTATCGGATACGGCCATGCACCCTGCTTTCTTGTTCGGTATGTATAGAGTCTCGATGACCATATGTCAATTTTAACTACATTTCCCAGAGTGATGAAGATGAGAGAGGCCTTTTTTCTGCCAGTCAGCAGGATCCTCTCCTCGGCTCAGGCTGACAGCAGCTGTAAGTCGTGTCTGACCACAGGCTGATCTGAAAGAGCCTTTTCTGCTCCACGAGAGCCTCCACTTCACTGCAATGAATAGCTGTCCAGCTGCACATAGTTTATGTGTGTGTGTGTGAGAAAGAGAGTGTGTTACTTTGAGAGCATGAGGCTTGGATTCATCCGAGTGGGGTCTTTATCCAAAACCTATCCTCATTTGGGTGTCCTTGGGAATTAAGATGACCATTAACACTTCCACCAAAATATATGACGTCTAATTTCTGCCAGTGAAAAAGATACAACATTTAAAAAGTGGGAAGTATTCTGGTGGATGGATTTGATCATATTTGATGGTTAACATGTATTAGTATTAGCGTTGTCCCGATACCAACATTTTGGTTTCGATACCAAGTCAAGAATTGCGATTCCGATTATTTTTCGATACTTTTCTTTTATTATTTTCATGATCAATACAATTGTAGTTTATCTGTTAAATCTTTTCTTACAACATGGTCTCTTCTTTATACTTGAGTTTATCTGATTTATTTTATAGTTAACTTTATATTTTATTAACATGTAATATAAATAATTATTGACAAAATGTACATTGCAGATGTTAGCCACATTGGTAAGTTAGCTAAAAAGATAGCCATATTAGACAGTTATCATTGCCATTAATTGCCTCGTCAAACTACGAAAACTTTCGTTTGTCACAAAATAAATTACACTTGTTTGACTTCGATTTGAGTGCATGGGCTTGAGCATGATGTAATTATGAATCAAAATGTATGGAAAGGGTCTTAAAAGGTATTCCATACTACTTCAGGATTCCTGCATATACCCTGTATCAGTTTATCTTAATTTACTACAGCTCAAAGAGGCGTTGAACTTACAGCCAAATGATGGAGGGGAAGGTCACCTGTAGCCATCGGCAGAAATGATGGTGCATTTTGGCAGGCCACCAAAAGTCAGTCCCACTTTATTATTGATGCACTTCCTTTTTCTTTTTGGCTGCCAATTTGTGTCTGTTATGATAACTCGACTACAGAATGGGCTACACACTGAATGCACAAGCTACCATACAAACATATAGACTGATTTCATCCTATTATGTCATATTTAGAAGGTAAACACGAGTGACTTTTGTCCAGGTGGACTGTACACCCTGAACTTTACTCTGAGCTGCTAATCTCTCCAAACAGATCATTACTTAGATCCGCCTTAGTCTCCTAATCCTCCGATTTCCCCCTTCAAGCTCAGATTTCTGAGGCTAATCGGTCACATCGTTACCTGAATCCACTTTAACATGACCCGTATTAATGCATAAACACATAATCAAACTCTTAATCTATCTGAGACAGGATTTCAGTCTGAAAAACTCTTATTTGTGTTGTTATATTTGAATGTAAAACGTTTCTCGGATAATTAAAACAAGGTCGAAGCTGCACATTTCATCCGTCACTTTTGTAATTAGTTTTTTTTCTCAGAGAGATGTTTGTGAAATTGAAAACAGATAGCAGAGGAAGACTCTGACACTGTTGTATTGCTTCATTCTGCAAACATATCACAATACAGCTAATATTGTGATATGTCAACTTTGTGACACATTAGTTTCCACACGAAAGAAAGGAAGCAAAAATGCGACACATGAAACACACAAATAATCTGCGACATAAATGATAAAATACATTAGCGTCTAACACTGCGGGTGGAATAGAAATACATAATGTCCAAATAGATCATGGTGAAGGCTGGGATCTTTAGGAAAAGCATGAATCAGCTCCTTACTGTAAAACTCATTGATGTGGATCATTGGCTAAAGCTGCAATTCTCCAGTTCACGGGATCCAATATAACATCACACGAGGAAATAAATGGTATCGAAACCAGACTGGAATGTCAAGGGATAAAAAGGTGAAGCACGCGGGTTTAGCATTTCAAATCTAATGTTTTTGTTTTGTTAAATTATATATATTTAATACTTCTCTGCATATTTAAAGTACATTGTGACTTCCATTCCATTTTATAATCACTAACTAATGAGACTTGCGTTTACTGATTAGTTACATTTTGTTGAGCAGGATATTCTGCACATATTAACACCTCTTTAATAATATTTGAAGTGTAATTGCAATCTCCAGAAGTAAAAAGCTAACGTTGGGTTATAAAGGAACTACATCACGGTCACATGACTTCACGTTACCACCGCTAAGCTAAAGGTGGCTAATGTTGGGCTATAAAGGAACTACAGCACGGTCACATGAATTCACGTCACCACCGCTAAGCTAAAGGAGGCTAATGTTGGGCTATAAAGGAACTACATCACGGTCACATGACTTCACGTTACCACCGCTAAGCTAAAGGTGGCTAATGTTGGGCTATAAAGGAACTACAGCACGGTCACATGAATTCACGTCACCACCGCTAAGCTAAAGGAGGCTAATGTTGGGCTATAAAGGAACTACATCACGGTCACATGACTTCACGTTACCACCGCTAAGCTAAAGGTGGCTAATGTTGGGCTATAAAGGAACTACAGCACGGTCACATGAATTCACGTCACCACCGCTAAGCTAAAGGAGGCTAATGTTGGGCTATAAAGGAACTACAGCATGGTCACATGACTTCACGTCACCACCGCTAAGCTAAAGGAGGCTAATGTTGGGCTATAAAGGAACTACAGCACGGTCACATGACTTCACGTCACCACCGCTAAGCTAAAGGAGGCTAATGTTGGGCTATAAAGGAACTACAGCATGGTCACATGACTTCACGTCACCACCGCTAAGCTAAAGGAGGCTAATGTTGGGCTATAAAGGAACTACAGCATGGTCACATGACTTCACGTCACCACCGCTAAGCTAAAGGAGGCTAATGTTGGGCTATAAAGAAACTACAGCACGGTCACATGACTTCACGTCACCACCGCTAAGCTAAAGGAGGCTAATGTTGGGCTATAAAGGAACTACAGCATGGTCACATGACTTCACGTCACCACCGCTAAGCTAAAGGAGGCTAATGTTGGGCTATAAAGGAACTACAGCACGGTCACATGACTTCACGTCACCACCGCTAAGCTAAAGGAGGCTAATGTTGGGCTATAAAGGAACTACAGCATGGTCACATGACTTCACGTCACCACCGCTAAGCTAAAGGAGGCTAATGTTGGGCTATAAAGGAACTACAGCACGGTCACATGACTTCACGTCACCACCGCTAAGCTAAAGGAGGCTAATGTTGGGCTATAAAGGAACTACAGCACGGTCACATGACTTCACGTCACCACCGCTAAGCTAAAGGAGGCTAATGTTGGGCTATAAAGGAACTACAGCACGGTCACATGACTTCACGTCACCACCGCTAAGCTAAAGGAGGCTAATGTTGGGCTATAAAGGAACTACAGCATGGTCACATGACTTCACGTCACCACCGCTAAGCTAAAGGAGGCTAATGTTGGGCTATAAAGGAACTACGGCACGGTCACATGACTTCACGTCACCACTGCTAAGCTAAAGGCGGCTAATGTTGGGCTATAAAGAAACTACAGCACGGTCACATGACTTCACGTCACCACCGCTAAGCTAAAGGTGGCTAATGTTGGGCTATAAAGGAACTACAGCACGGTCACATGACTTCACGTCACCACCGCTAAGCTAAAGGTGGCTAATGTTGGGCTATAAAGGAACTACAGCCCGGTCACATGACTTCACGTCACCACCGCTAAGCTAAAGGTGGCTAATGTTGGGCTATAAAGGAACTACAGCACGGTCACATGACTTCACGTCACCACCGCTAAGCTAAAGGTGGCTAATGTTGGGCTATAAAGGAACTACAGCACGGTCACATGACTTCACTTCACCACCGCTAAGCTAAAGGAGGCTAATGCTCGGCGTGATGGCGATTAGTCTTCTCATTAAGACAATTGTTAGCACCCGCCATTTTTAGACCACATAAAAGCTTCAGACCTTCACAAGTGGTGTTTTTACTGAAGTATTTTATGTAGAAGAACCTATATTAACCTTCTACCTCATTTCAAGCATCTAACCAAAACCCATTCCCAAAACCATTTACTTTGAGTTGGCGTGATTGCTAAAATGCTATCTAATTTCAGGGTTTAGTGCTCATTCCAGCACCAATATATTTGAACTCTTAATAGCCATTTAAACACCATCTAGATTAAGTTTTTCTTTCTAAAAGTTGCATTTGCCAAGTAAGAGTTGTTAATTGCTTGTGAAGAGTTAATGGTGTATTATATCTGGCAGTTAAGCTCCATTTCCCTCCTGGTTTTTGTCCCCACGGTGTATCTTCAGTGCGTAGTTGGGCTTACCCTGCTCCCCTGGTGTTGTGCTTTTTCACTTCTGAGCAGCAGTGCACTCTGGGAAATGCCAAAGCCTGCATGTGGATACGTTGCTTCAGCAGGAAACGTTTCATGTCGTGAAAACACAAATGTCACTGAGTCTTTTTGATGTTTTTCTCGCAGTCTAACGCTTGTCTGATGTTTCTCCGTAACCTAGTTTTATAATGAAATGCAGCAGTTGTTAATACAAATATCTTTTCTGAAACACCCTCTTTTGTTTTAGCTGAGAGATATTGAAATGTCTGAAAGTGATTTCTAACCCATCTGTCTCTCTTTGTGTCTCCCTCACAGTAAGCATGTTTCTCAACACCCTGACACCCAAGTTCTACGTGGCTCTGACGGGCACTTCCTCCCTCATATCAGGACTCATATTGGTAAGAAATATTCATTTACTGTCTTTATATAATAATACTGAACACAGTTTTGAAATGTGCAATGATGCTTCTGAAATTCTTAGCAACAGTGCTGTTTTTCAAATTACAAATTGATGTTTTCTCACAAAGAATAGATATCATTTGTTGAAAGCAATTGTTCTTTGATGCAAATAACATTACCTAAATGCAGTGAGTGTGAAGACTGCACAAGATGCAAGGCTTTATTGTTCACATGACAATAAAGCCTTGAATCTTGAATTTAATTATTAACAATTAATTGAATTTGCAAAATAGACAAGTGCAATATCCGAATCACAGTAAGCACAATATTTAATAACGCTCCAAAACATTGTACGTGATATAACGTACAAAATATTCAAATATGAACCTGAAAATGATGGTAATAGGGCCCTTTGGTACTGCAGAGAATTTGCAGTCTACAAATGGCATTATAATCACACTATAATCCTTTTATTTTTCAATGACAATGTGAATAATATTATCTTTGCCCTCGCAAATCATATCGCAATTGCAATATCAGTCAAAATCATTACAATTACCGTAATTTTCGGACTATAAGGCTCACCTGAATATAAGCCGCAGAAGCTAAATTGAATGATGTGTACATATATAAGCCGCACTGGACTATAAGCCGCAGGTGTTTTAATGTTTCATTACCATATGTAAGGGTTCGTGCACATAGGGGATTGTCGGGAAAGAGATGGCTGTTTGAGGAAGCTCCCATTTATTAACATTTCAACAAACAAGTTGCATATTTGCATAACGTATTCAAGTGTTAGCATTTAGTGCAATAGTAGCTACAGAACATGTGCTGTGTAAACTGTACTGTATCACATAGCGTTTCAGACACACACACTTTTCAACTTTCAAACTTAAACGGTGCGCTCCCAGCGCACGTACCGGCAGTGATCTACAGCAGTGGTTTTCAACCAGTGGTACGGGGACAAACTGTCTCGCTCTCGTAATGTCTGTCTGTCTTGCTCTCGTTCTGTCTCTCGTACCACTCTCGGTTCCACTTTTACTTTTGCGCGCTACCTGTCTCACTCTTTTCCGGCCTCCAGCTTTTCCTGCTGGAGCCCGCCGCTTAAAGGTGGGGGGCGCGGACCGGCCATAGAGCCCATAGAGTTAAAGGTGGTGGACTGTAACCTGTAAAATCCATAGATTTAGGAGGTCCCCTAGTGGCCTTTAGCTGTACAAATCCATAGATTAGCCGCACCGTTACATAAGCCGCAGGGTCGAAAAATGGGGAAAAAGGCGCGGCTTATAGTCCGAAAATTACGGTAGTCCTTATTTCCCAAAGACTCCTCACTGTTACGTTCAGCGCTGAACCTCCTGCTGTGAGACCCACTGCACGTCGTTCTGGAGCGTCAGCTAAATGTAAAATTCACACTTCAAAAGTTGATGACTGTGCACTCTTACTTGACATTCTCATTCATAATGCTACAAAGACGACATTCATTCTCAGAGTCGGCTCCCTGGCTGACTTTATGAGCCTGGGATGTCATTTGTTAGGACTATAATCACAGGATCAGAGGCCACCAGGAGCTGAAGAGAGAGGAAATCTATACTCATTTGTTCCTTCATAAGACGAGCTGCCAAAATAAACTCTTTATCCTCCTGACGAATCACACCATGCAACACACCAAACGACTGAGGACATGTCGGGGGGTTTTTGTGTGAGATGTGGAGGGAGACAACGTCTGAGGCCAAGGATAATATTAGCCCAACTATCATACTTGGTTTAAACACCCCCAGAGGACATTCTTATGTTTATCATTACATTACATCACATGTTAGACGCTTTTATCCAAAGGGACTCACATACTTAATACTGTGGGCAATCCCCACAGGAGCAATTTGGGGTGAAGTGTCTCAGGGACACAACGACATGCTGACTGCAGTGGGGTTTGAACCTGTGACCCCCTCACAACAATGATATGCACCTACTGAGTAACAATAAACCACGGCATAGGTGCTAAACGTTTATAGCAGCTGCTAATGGATTTCAATGCAACAAATATGAAATAGCTTACCAAGTGAACGAAAAAGTGAGACTCAACGATGCTAAGCTAATATGCTAACGCTACCTGAAATGCAGGTAACTAATTGTTTGGGTTTATACAACAATGCAAACACAAAGGGCTGTTAACACGAGAAACCTTTACGCCTAAAAAAGATAATAACAATAAAAAAAACAATACAACTTTTTTTGAATGCTGTTTTTATTTCTATTTTGAGATGTTAACATTTTAGACTTGTTCATTTCTACTCTTTAAATTTCTCTTATGTGCAATGCCTTTTCTTTTATGCTGCTGCAATGCAAACATTTCCCAAATTGGAATCAATAAACTAAATCTTATCTTATTATCTTAATAATTTGGATGTTAACCATTAATTGCATGGCAGTGAAAAGGTAAAGAGAAACTGGGACAAGCTACATGCTACATTGACTGGAGACCTTTGGACCTCACATCCAATAGTTATTCTAGATTGTACAAAGCAAATGCGTACACAAAGTTTATGACAACAAGCGTGAACAAACAACTACATCTAAATCATCACATCAGATATCTGTAGATTGACTTGCACTGTAGCTGTATGCTAAACGATGCTAATGCAGACTTTGGAAAGCGTGCATATGAGACGTTTAGGGAACATCTGTAAATTGTAGCGTCTGCTGATAGTCTGTATATGTACAGGGGGTCCGCGGGGTCTTAAAAAGTATTAATAGTTGATAAATCAATTTAGTGAAAATGAAAGCTATTAAAAAGTATTAAACGGCATTTTCCAAGGTGTTACATTTTGTAGCTTGTTTTCAAGAATCAAATCAAATCAGGTTTTATTTATAAAGCACATTTTAAAACGATTTTTGGTCGAGACCAAAGTGCTGTACATGCAAATAATAAATAACACATTACTACATTCGCAAAGAACAGAAGACAATTAATTACCACAACAAATATAAAAATCCAACACAGGGAATTGTCCGTAGTCATACTCTGCTCGGACTAGAATTAAGACAAGAAGAACAATAAGTATATAAATGGTCCAAAGAGGTTGTATTCTACAGTCTGCCTGAATGTAATCATTGCGTAGGTGTGTAGTGTGATTCTGTGTAGTTTATTTATGGCATCCCGTTGGATTTGACGTCATCTGAACAGGACATCGCACGCTCACTGCTTGATAGCACGAAGGTCCGTTTACGCCGGTTGCTAAGCAACATCGTTATGGGGAAATGCAAGTCTGCGTCCAAATGGTTGGAAGATAAGGAGGAAAGACAATCAATACTGTATATAGTCAATGTGAGGTCAAGTATGTCGCCAAGGTAACCGGTTAGAACTCCAAGTGGCGATGAGGTCTTCAAATGTATGGAAAGGGTCCAAAGATCCAAAAATACTTAAAGTTCCAAAAATACCGTAAATTCCAAAAATACTTAAAGTTCCAAAAATACTTAAAGTTCCAAAAAATACTTAAAGATCCAAAAATACTTAAAGTTCAAAAAATTCCGCAAATGTTTGGAAGATAAGGAGGAAGGACAATCAATACTGTATATAGTCAATGTGAGGTCAAGTGTGTCGCCAAGGTAACCGGTTAAAAATTGAAGTTTCGATGAGGTCTTAAAATGTATGAAATGGTTTTACATTTGACTTCAGGATTCCTGCATATACCCTGATGTAGTGCACGATATTAAAGGGAACATTAATAGCTTTCTCTATCCTTCTTTACCGCTGCCCATGGATGAAGATATTAATAGAGCTCTCTGTGTACTTTCCCCTTAGCTGCTCTACAGTAGGCAAATTGTGTAGACATGTAAGTGTATACATCAGCGTTTAAAAATAAAAACAATCAAAAGAGATGTGACAAATATCATCAAAGCAGTATCCGTTAGCGTTAGTTCCTCCTCACGCCGGTGTTTTATCTCTCGCAACAGTGGTTGGTCTATATTTTAAAATAGCTCTTCTGTTAATTAACTCACTCTCTCTTCCCCGCGGGCAGCTAGCCAGTGTGCGCTAAGAGGCTGCTTAGAGAAGGTGTGCACGTGCTCTGTGAGGTGATTGAGAAATGTGGAAACCTGTAGGATACGTATGAGCGACACTGGTTATTTAAAAAAGATGTCTATGTACCTAATTAGGCGGATTTCCTCTGAAGAGTTTTAGATGAGCCCCATCTGAAATCACTCACTGACAGTCAAACAGCTTATCCTCATGGCAGTCTGTACACTTAGAAAGTACTGGAGCTCTCATCAGTATGCTGGATGTTTCCACACATTCAGTCATTCAAACTTTTACCATTTAATGATTCTTATATAAGTACATTTTTCTATGTGCTTAGAGCAACATTGAAGCTTAATATTGATAGTCACGTTTATTTGTCTCTAAACAGATCAACCAGACTAGTTAGAATTAGGAGGGGTGAAACCCTCTTTAATGGTCTCGCATGCAGAGCACACAGCACACAGTGACATGTGTACCAGGAGTCTAGTACTAGGAGAAGTGGGCAGCTATTGTGCAGTGCCCGGGGAGCAATGGGAGTGGGGGGTGTCCGGTGCCTTGCTCAAGGGCACCACGGCAGGGCAGGAGGTGAACTGGGACCTCTCCAAGTAGCAGTCCACACTCCATATTTTAGGTCTGGTCGGGGACTTGAACCGGTGACCCTACAGCTCACAGTCCAAGCCCCTACTGACTGAGCCACTGCCAGACTAGCAACCTTCACATAATGGTACATCCGACTTCATCAGGACGATTTGTGACGATTTTTAAGATAATCCACCGATTCCTGTGCTCACAAAGCACATTATTTACTTATTACAGTATCACACTGAGCCAACAGGAAGGTGCAGAACTCCTTAAGCCAACAGACACAATGAGGACAATACAAGTGTTTCATCGATATTAAAACAAGTTAACAAATGTGTCTCCTATTTGCAAAACATTACACCCAAAATGATCAAAATAGACACCACTAATCACTAATAAATATCAGCATCTCCAATTAAAAACCCATTTCAGTCAACCACTGCTTTACATATTGTCAAATGGTTGTATCATGAGTGCTGTGTCAGGGCTGGTGTGGTTGTAGGAGCCAAAATGCTTATTTAGCCTGAGGCAATTGTCTTCATTATTTTTGTTATTTTAGATCGCACACATTTGTATTTAATTAAGTAATTAGTACGACACAGAGGCTTTCTGTTGACCGTTTGGTCCTCTTTAAGTTATTGTTTGTTTGAGTTATTAAACATCGTCTAACGAGCTAAAACTTCAGTACGGACTCTTTCAATTGAAACGTGTCAAAGTGATGAGTCTACCTTCGCCTTTAGTGACTGTTCATTGGGAGTTTTGTCGCCACAGTTGTGTTTAAGGAGAGTCATGCTTAAACAGAAAGTGAGATGTATAAACTGTCATTACAATATTTTGAAACACGAGAGCACAACACATTTCCTCCGGCCTGTGGTTCTCAGAGACACTTCATCATGCAGATGAAATGTCACACACTCTGCAGGTGTGTGTGGCCCTCAGACGTCTGCCATCATGACCCTGAAGTCTGCAGACTCTCAGGTTCACCATGCCCCTTTCACACCAACGCGGTTCCAGGGCCGGTTCGGAGCTGGAGCTTGAAAAGCACCGGTTTTTCCTGTTCACACCGCAGCGGAGCCGCCTCTAAGCTCCGGAATCCGGTTCGTTTCAAGCACCAAAAAGTTGTCGGTCTAGAAAGCAAGCACCGCATACGTCACGCTTACGTCGGAAGATCTGGGCTGTGTCCAAATAACACGCGACATCCGCCTTTCCGCCAGGTTCAACATGATCTGTGGAAATAACATTGAGAACAAACATTCATTATGTTGATCAGACAAAATGAATACACAACCTTAATTTTTTAATTACCCGACTTGATAACTAGATGAACTTGGTACGAGCCAGGTCCTCTGTGCTGGGGCTCAGGGCTTTGATTTTATCTTTATGTTCTTTTAAATAAGCTCTATTTCTCTATGTTGATCCTTTTTTAGCAGCCTAGAAGCTTATGAACATTACAAGTAAATATATATCTGAAATATCTTCGACCCAATCATTGTCTTTTTTTCTGTATTTGAAGACTTGGATTAAGTGCTTCTTCATGTATTTACAACGGCTGTGTTCGGTAGACTTAAAGGTCCCATGTCATGCTTTTCTGGTTATCACCCGTCCCCTTGTGTGTTATGAAGGTTTTTCTGCATGTAAACGGTCTGCAGAGTCACAAACCCTCAAAGTACACCCTGTAGCGAGTAAAACTCTAACACAGAGAAGACCTGTCTATGCTGCCCCAGAACGCCTCGTTGGACATTTCTCTTTTTCCATTGTTTACTTCCTGGGTATGGTGACGTATTTCGGGTATAGTGACGTAACGTAACGGTTCCGCAGATTGGTCAGTTATGTTACATCCGCCTAGCCGTTACTTTTGGACCAACCCGTGGACTTCCTCACACACACACACACACCTCACACACACACACACACACACCTCACACACACACACACACACACACACACACACTCGGTGAGACGTTGCGAGGCTCGCTGCTGTGAGGAGCGGGACACTGTGAGCTGGGTCACTGGTGTGGGGTCGGCGAGACAGCGAGACACCGCGGAACTCAGCCTGGGCACACACACAAACTCCCAGCCAGACTGCGGGTGTGTTTGTGTTTCAGGCTGGGTTTCGCTGTGTCTCGCTGTCTCGTAGACGGCCACTGGGCTCACAGGGAGGGGAAGGGGGGGGCAGGAGCTCCAACAAGCCGTTCAGGACAGAGAGTGAATACACATACTACACAGAGATGCTGTTTGAGAAACCAATGTGAGTTTGGAAAATTGCACAATTTAAATCTATTCTAGTAGACCTCAACAATGGAATTATGATCAGTAGAAATGGCCATGACATGGGACCTTCAAATGACTGGTCAAAAAGGACATGTCTTTATTTTTCAGCTGTCCTCAAACCAGTGACAATGTGGAATGAAAGTCATATAAACGGTTACACTAAATACCATCTCTCTTTCTCTCTGTTTGTATTTCAGATATTTGAGTGGTGGTATTTCAGGAAGTATGGGACGTCCTTCATAGAGCAGGTGTCTGTGAGCCACCTGCGCCCCCTGCTGGGCGGAGTGGACAGCAGCACCCCCAGCACCTCCAACACCAGTAACGGAGAGGCGGACTCCAATCGACAGAGTGTGTCCGGTAAGAGAAGACTATCCACTGCAGACACACGAGCACCTCGTATATCGACATGCAGAACCAGAACACAGAGCGAGGCAGGGCCTGATAATAACAGCTCTGTGTTGTAAGCTGGGGTACTTTCTCTGAAAATGATTATATATGCCATTTTGTCTTATACCAGCAAGTCGAGGAGCAGTTCAACTCTGAGAGGCAGATTTTATTTCAGCATTTGGTCGTTTTCAGAACAGCTTACTTTGTGATATATGCAGGAGATTAGGAGTGAAAAATCGATCGGCAGAGAGTGAATATCGGCCGATATCGATCGGAGCATCCCTAGTTTTTATTGGACTGTCCTTTCTACGAAGACAAAGTAAAAGCCTTTTTTTTGTATTACAAAAAACCCTCCATACATTTATTTTATAAATACTAATTAAAAATACTATTTAAAATAAAGAAACTCTAAAGTGGGCTTCAGAAAGGACCCTTTGTTTGTCGAAGATGTTATTCTGAAGTTTAGGAAAAGGCAAAATATTTAGTTTAATAATCTGTGATTTTGTATTGAAGCAAAACGTTTGACTACTGACACTAAAGTGTTGATGTCTTACCTATGAAGGTTTGTGCCGGCAGTGGCTCAGTCAGTAGGGGCTTCAAGACCCCGACCAGACCTAAATATGGAGTGTGAACTTCTACTTGGAGAGGTCCCAGTTCACCTCCTGCCCTGCCGTGGTCTCCTTGAACAAGGCACCGGACACCCCCCTTCCCCCCTCACTCCCATTGCTCCCGGGGCGCTGTACAATAGCTGCCCACTGCTCCTAGCACTAGACTCCTGGTACTAGGATGGGTTAACAGTGGAGAACACATGTCACTGTGTGCTCTGCATGTGAGACCATTCTATAATGGAAATGTGTTTGCATGACACTAAAAATAAAGACAAATCAAATGAGTGAAATCATGTATTAGATGAAGAAGAGTTTTGTTCCGTGTAAAAAGTGTTATTGCTGCCGTTAAACTTGGTCCTTTGTTGAATGTTTCTCAAATGAAAACACCAAATAATCCGCCAAAACCCAAAAGAACAAATACATTAAATGTTATGATCTTTTCTATCTGACTACAGCTAGGGTCCCATTAGCAGTGAAACACGGCAGCCCTTCAGTCCTTCAGAAAGCTGAACAGCCGGACTGTTGTCAAATGTCCAAACTCTTTCTCAGCTGCAGAGCAAACCCCAGTGGTCGGCTGCAGGCGTTCAGAACAGCATTGATTGAAATGCTCAGGGAGAGGCGTTCACATCTTGTTTTCACTCACAGAGTTACACGTTGCTGCTAGAGTGCTATTCCGACTCAGAAGCAGTACACGCCGTGCTGTTTTATTTGAGATACATCGAGATGAGTTTTGTTTAAACGTGTCGCCTCCAGCTGTGAATCGTCATCATTATATATCCATATGTTAGTTATAGTTGCAGCTTGAGGAAATGTCTCCAGATGACTCATCTCTCTCTCCCTGCTGCTTCACGTTCACACATTCAAACTTATTAAATATCATAAACACTGCATTTGCAGCTAAATTAACTCGTGTTTGCAGCTTTTTTTGCCATAAAGCGAGTGCATGTGTTCCAAAAAGACTGCTTTTAAATAGAGCTTGTCAATTATTTTAAGTGCATACCTTTATATTTAGAGTTTTTTGATCAACAAAATTAGATAAACCAAATATTTGATAACTGTTTGATCATTTATCATATTACATATCTGAACTGATGCAGTTATTCTCCATCTATTAAAAGTAAGTGAATGTAAAGAGACAAAAACAGAGAAAGAAACATGGCTTAGCAAAACAGGAGGAGAATTCGTGTATCAACACATATTATATAGAGACAAAATTGTAGTTAAATGAAAAATCTTAATCACATATAACCCTCATGTGATCACGCTCTCCAGAGGCCTGTACTACGAAGCAGGATTTTCGCTTCGCCGGCTAACTTCAGGGAAAACTCGGGCTTTCCGGTCCTACGAGGCTGGTTCTCTTTTTAGCAGGCTAGATCTCCATGGTAACTGATACTGTGTGGCTAACCTGCCCTGGAGCAGGTTAGGTTGCAGGCTAAGAGCTCAACTCAGTGAAAGCACCGCCTGATGACCAATCAGAGCTCAGTGTGCGGAGTTAAAGCGATCAAGTCACATTACAGGAGAAAGGAAATACAGAAAAGCTGCCGTTGCAGGAAAGACGGCCGGCAAAAATCACCGACTGTGTGAACGTGAACATTAATAGAATATCACCTCCAATCTTCAGAGCAATCTGACTATTATAACATTAGCGTTAAGAAAGCTTAATTAAATATCTGCCACAACATAAGTAACCGGATCAGAGTAACATGAAGTAGGCCTACAGTCCGCAGCATATCACATCATAATGTATCATATATCTCCTTATCTGAGTCAGTTGAGCCGTATCTGGCCGTGCAACACTCACAGTGTCACATACTGTATGCAGAAGTATTATTTTAAGCAACACATTAAGTTGACCAAACACTCAAGACAAATGTAATTAAAGTCAGATCCACTCGTGTCTTAGACGGGGCAGTGATATCATAAACCTGTTAATGTACGCATTCAAACACTTGTTCTGTTACCAGCTGTATTCAGCTTGCAGGTGCAGCTATGTGGCTTTGATCCTGGATAAAGTGTTTAAGTCATGGATGTTTAAAGTTTAACGTTTTCATATGTGTCTAATTATATAGTTGACTTTTCATTCAGGAAGTATGACGCTGCGCTGTCAGTACGCTTCTCCATGTTTGTGATTGGTCGAATGCTCCAAACCACCCCTTTCATGTGAACGCGCACCTAACTAGATAGGACACGGCTGGCTTGAGCGACCCACTTGATAACCCGCGTCGTAGTACCGTTTAGCGAGAGCGCGTATGTTTTGGATTAGGCCAACCGGCTAACTCAAACATATCCAGGTTAGATTGAGCCAGCTTCGTAGTACAGGCCTCTGGTCTTCTTCCTGTTGTTGTTGTTGTTGTTGTTGTTGTTGTTGTGTTTCTGTTTGCATCTCAATAACTCTGAATCAAACAGGATTACGTGTTGCCGTGTTAAACCAACAACCCAGAGAGAAAAAGTCTAATTATGTCGACAGTACTAATCCTCAGTTTCCTGGCTGATAATCTACTGTGTGGATCCCTCCTTTGAAGGGTGCAGTCTGTTATTACTCTTAGTTTTGCTGATTAGTTAAAGATCTGCACTTTAAATGAAAGAATATAGAATAGCATGAATTCAAAGGGTTTTAGTGGCTTTTTGACTCTTTGTCTTGTTTGAAACTACGTGTCCTTGGTATGTTTTAAGCATGACATTGTTTAGATTTGAGGACAGTGGCTAGTGCTGAAATAAGTGTGTGTGTGTGTGTGTGTGTGTGTGTGTGTGTGTGTGTGTGTGTGTGTGTGTGTGTGTGTGTGTGTGTGTGTGTGTGTGTGTGTGTGTGTGTGTGTGTGTGTGTGTGTGTGTGTGTGTGTGTGTGTGTGTGTGTGTGTGTGTGTGTGTGTGTGTGTGTGTGTGTGTGTGTGTGTGTGTGTGTGTGTGTGTGTGTGTGTGTGTGTGTTCTCTGAGGAGTTTTCAGAACTGTTTTCTGTCAGATATGCTCTCAGGAGGCTCCGTGTGGACTCTACCCCTGACTCCCTCTCTCTCTCTCTCTCTCTCTCTCTCTCCTGCAGAATGTAAAGTATGGAGAAATCCGCTGAATTTATTTCGTGGAGCCGAATATAATCGGTGAGTAACGGAGGCAAAACAACCTTCATCTGGAAACCCCCTCTCTTTGGACAGTGGCTAGTGCTGAAATAAAATGTTGTGTGTGTGTTGCACACTCTCTCTCTCTCTCTCTTCCTCTCTCTCTCTCTCTCTCTCTCTCTCTTGTGTTTTTCCTCATTAGTCTGTCCAGTTTTATCAATCAATCAATCAAAGTGTATTTATAGAGTACTTTTCATACACTAGAGGTAGACTCCCTCTCTACAGGCAACACAATTAAAACCAACACAACTGCCTTACGGCCCGTCTACACTACAGGCATCGAAAAATGCTTTCAACGCTTCGCCCATTCACTTGAATGGGGTGACGTAGAAGATTTTTAATCTTCGCCGAACTGCATTGTGGGGAGCATGGCATGGCTTTGCAAGCATCACGAGCATCTATCGATCAAATCCCGTTTATGCAAATCCCGCCAGTGCAAGCGCTAGCCAATCAAACCGCGTGCAAGCTGATACCATTTTGGCAATAGTAAAGAAGAAGCAGGCTTTTTTTTGCTTTGTATGCCGGGGCCGGGCGGGAGATTCCTGATTGGTTGTTGGTCGCCTTGGGCGTGAGAAATCGCCAAGCCTCAGACACGCCCAGCTTCCAGATTTTTTGATGCCTGTAGTGTAGACGGGCCGTTAGTTTAAGTCAAATAAATCCAAATCAAAGGTTATATTGTCTGCAGCGTAGCTTTGGCAACGAAAATCTTAAGGCTGCTAAAACAATGCAACACAAATATGTATATGTAAATATGACCTAAAAAAATAAAGGATTGATCGATTCTGCACATTTTTGAAATAGTTTTAAAATGTCTCTTGTTCAATTCCTCTTAGTGTCCTTATATACGCACCCTTATATAACAACGTCTGTGTACACCTGGTTCAGTTTCTACTCTCTGTCGTCCTTCCTCTATCCTCTCTCTGACGTGTCCTCCTCCACTTGTCCTTTCCTCACCTTGTAGTCATGCTGTCATGTTCTATGTTTATCAACCTGCATGCTGAGGTCCAGCTCTTAACTTTGTCCATTTTCAGTCGAGTACATAATCCACTGATGCTTCAGCACAGCCTGTGACTCACTCACGGTCACCTGAGCAACGAAGACAAACTAATAACCTCTTTTGCTTTCCCCCCGTTGTGCGCAGATATACGTGGGTAACGGGTCGAGAGCCGCTCACATATTACGATATGAACCTTTCGGCACAAGACCATCAGACCTTCTTCACGTGCGACTCGGACCACCTCCGGCCTGCTGACGCCGGTGAGACAGCTCGTGCATGTGCGGTTGATTTATCTGAGTTATTTAGTGTAATGTGACCCTTCTGACATCTTTGTTTGTGTGTTTGTTTGGCAGTAATGCAGAAGGCGTGGAGAGAGAGAAACCCACAGGCTCGCATCTCTGCAGCACATGAAGCTCTGGAGGTGGAAGAGTGAGTTCCTCTTTGTTCCATCTCTTTGTCTCCCTTTTGTCTCTAGTATATATTTAAGTCACCCCTTACAATCAAGGTCTGCTCGTCAGAGTTGGACACAAACATTCCCATGAAAAAATCACCATGTTGTTGCAGATTCTTTAGATCCTTTTAATGCCTGAAGAGTTTTAAGGATCCAATATTCCACAAGAAAATAATGGGAAAAAAAACATCATTTTTGTGTCTTTTTAACTATTTGACAACCCCTTGGAACACATGTGTCAAACTCAAGGCCCGGGGGCCAAATCAGGCCCTTGGTGGATTTAATTTCAGCCCGCATGATAATTTCTAATTACTATTAGATCTGGCCCGCCGGTATATTGCACGCACACCTTCACTCCATCCTGAGGGTCTCCTCAGCTCAGAGCCTGAGCCCAAACATTGATGACCTTGCACCCAATATGAGATGCCAAGTATCTGAGCTAGCATCACAGAGCAGCACACTGAGTTTAATGGATGTTTCCTTCTGCACTTTCTCTCTCACGACAACAGGGCATGTTTGGTTTCTCTTTGAGGGAAATAGTTTTGTTGAAGCTGTTGTTGGCCTGTGGAGAAATGTACTCATAAGAAATGACTCTGGAGAAGCTGCAGATAGAGCCATAAGAAATGAATGCAGCTGATTATTTAATGTTTAATGTTTTTTTTATAGGCAATAATTAAAGCTTTGTTAGTTCCAGGTTTAATATGTGCAATAAGTTCATTTCAACACGTTTTGCAATAAACATTGAACCAGTCCGGCCCTCGACTAGTACCCATTTTTAAATTTTGGCCCGCTGTGTATTTGAGTTTGACCCCCCTGCTTTAGACTTTTTATTCGGGAACAAATCCTTGTTTCAAATATACAATTATAGCAACAATGATCCACAGCCTTTTAGGGCTGTACCCGAATATCCAAATACTCGTTTGTTGGAGTACTATTCGAGTTTCAATTTCGTTATTCGGATATTCGTTTTTTGTTTTAAATGTATTGAAATCTCCAATATCAATGTAAGAGCTTGTGCCTCTTCGGGGGGTGCTAACACTTAACCATAAACGTTATTGTTTACTTTCTCCGTCTCTATATGTAAATATTACTTTTTCTCCATTAATCTCCTTCACGTTGTTTCCATAGCAACAACAACAACTTCATGTCAACAGCGCTACCTCTCCTTCAAAATAAAAGTATGTCCATACAAAATAGAAAGCCAAGCCAAATTACACTTAAGACATATACAACTGAAACGAAAGTAACAAACACAATGCGATATCCTTTTCAATTTCAAAGAACACACATTGGGTTACATTAACAAATAACTATAAAACAACCGTACTTTAGAATAACAAAATGAATGCCGTGAATAAACCGAAATACACTTGTTGACGCGGTTCGCTGCTGATTACTACGCACACCCCCCGCGCGCGGAACGAATATTCGAATATTCTCTGCTGATTACTACCGAATATCCGGAGCCCGAAAAATGGAAAATAATCCCTAAATCCAAAATAACAACATAATACACCGTTCTTCTTAGGTTAGAACACTTCAGCGATTTGGAGGGATTTTAGGAGGAACGATGTCATCTCAGATTGTCTCTCCTGGTACCTGCATTACTCATAGGGGAGGACGAGTTGGTTTATTTATAGCAGCATAAATATGGCAACCAAGCAAGTTCAAAGGAAGTGTGTCAGTGTTGCTTTCAGCTCATATCAGACAGGTGGACTCGGAGGGAAACGTCTTTGATCATCGCTCTGTCAGGACAAAAACACACGAGGAGTGAAAGCCCAGAGATGACATGCTGAGTATTGACATACATGAGGATATTATTAACAGATCCTCTCCTCTCCAAAACTAGGAGAATTGACCAAAACTAGGAGAATTGACCAAAACTAGGAGAATTGACTAAAACTAGGAGGATTGACCAAAACTAGGAGAATTGACCAAAACTAGGAGAATTGACCAAAACTAGGAGGATTGACCAAAACTAGGAGAATTGACCAAAACTAGGAGAATTGACCAAAACTAGGAGGATTGACCAAAACTAGGAGAATTGACCAAAACTAGGAGAATTGACCAAAAACTAGGAGAATTGACCAAAACTAGGAGAATTGACCAAAAACTAGGAGAATTGACCAAAACTAGGAGAATTGACCAAAACTAGGAGAATTGACCAAAACTAGGAGGATTGACCAAAACTAGGAGAATTGACCAAAACTAGGAGGATTGACCAAAACTAGGAGAATTGACCAAAACTAGGAGAATTGACCAAAACTAGGAGAATTGACCAAAACTAGGAGAATTGACTAAAACTAGGAGGATTGACCAAAACTAGGAGAATTGACCAAAACTAGGAGAATTGACCAAAACTAGGAGGATTGACCAAAACTAGGAGAATTGACCAAAACTAGGAGAATTGACCAAAACTAGGAGAATTGACCAAAACTAGGAGGATTGACCAAAACTAGGAGAATTGACCAAAACTAGGAGAATTGACCAAAACTAGGAGGATTGACCAAAACTAGGAGAATTGACCAAAACTAGGAGAATTGACCAAAACTAGGAGGATTGACCAAAACTAGGAGAATTGACCAAAACTAGGAGAATTAACCAAAACTAGGAGAATTGACCAAAACTAGGAGAATTAACCAAAACTAGGAGAATTGACCAAAACTAGGAGAATTGACCAAAACTAGGAGAATTGACCAAAGCTAGGAGAATTGACCAAAACTAGGAGAATTGACCAAAAACTAGGAGAATTGACCAAAACTAGGAGAATTGACCAAAACTAGGAGAATTGACCAAAACTAGGAGAATTGACCACATCAGCCCAGTTCTCAAAAATCTGCACTGGCTTCCTATCACACAAAGGAGACACTTCCAAATCTTACTTTCAACATACAAAGCACTTAATGGATTGGGACCAAAATACATGTCAGAGCTCTCTGAGGTTTACTCGTCGTCTCCAGAGTCAGAACCACATCTGCAGAGGCAGCTTTTAGCTTTTATACATCATTACAAGCCTGGAACAAACTGCCTGGAATTCTGAGGTCCGCCCAAACCCTGGGTTCTTAAATCGAGGTTCAAAACCTTTCCTTTGAATGCAGCCTATCCTGAGATCCTTTAACCGTGCCTCATCGTTGCACTTTGAGCTGCAGACAGTATTTTATGGCTTCTATGAATTGTCTTCTTTTTTGTTCGTGTGTTTATGTTTTTAAATATTATCCAATCCAACTTTATTTATACAGCACATTTCAAAACAACAGAGTCGACCAAAGTGCTGTCCATCAATACATATATAGAAAAGCAGCATAAACACATTTAGACAAAACTGATAGGGCAAAAAGAAACGAATGTAAAAGCACGAGACAATAGAACCGTACTTATAGCCACAGACTGAAAACCCTCATACGTGATGTTAGGAAAATATCACTGGTCCCCGGCTTGAGCTTGAATCTCAGGATCCATGTATCTGTGATCCTCTCCAGAATGGAAGTAGTCATCACATACAGAGCATCAACTAGTTCCTGAACAGTGTCCTTCACATGCTGATATCCAAGAGAGGGAGTTACACAGTCACAAGATGGAGGAATAGAAAGCAGTATTCAATGTTTACTTCAGATTAGCTCCACGTCAGAAATGATCATGCTTGTCATATGTCTCTCTCCATAGAGGCTGAATCATCATGTTAATCACATAGCTATCATATGCCTCAAACAGTCCTGATGCTCTTCTAGGTCATCACACATCCTGTCATGTTCACAGCTACAGTTGGGATACCTTTGTTATCATGTTACTCTCCTATTAGAAATGCCTAACGTGAAGCACTTTGAATTGCCTCTGTTTCTTAAAATGTGCTATACAAATAAACTAACCTTGACCCTTGACCCTCTCGTCCTGTAGCTGTGCGACAGCGTTCATCCTGCTGGCGGAGGAGGAGGCGACGACCATCATGGAGGCGGAGCGTTTGTTCAAACAGGCGCTGAAAGCCGGAGAGGGGTGTTACCGCCGCAGCCAGCAGCTCCAACACCACGGCACACAATATGAAGCGCAGCACAGTGAGTATTCACCCCATCATCAGATAGATCAGGGGGGTCCAAACCTTTTTCACCGAGGGCCACATACAGAGTTAGCTAAGCTCAGTTATAAGTTAGCAAACTCAATCAAATGTAGGTAAAGTATGTGAGTGTTGGCCATCCCTTAAAGCAGAAGCCTCACATTGATTACAATAAGGAGAAATAGGAAGGGTGTATTTCAAGCTTGTAAATAAGTCATTGGACTTTTTTCTTATCAACTAAGATATCAACTTGAATTGACTTAATTTATTTGAAAAGTGGTTTTTATTAACATGTGAATACTGCTGTGTAATATATGTGTACATTCATATTGAAGAAGTACAATATAAGACAAGCACAAGTTTCGTCTGTGGGCCGTGTCCCATTATACTTTTTGAATTTGGTGAGGGCCGATTCAAAATGGTCCGGACACCCCTGAGATAGATACTTCTTCCAATAGAGAAGTATATCCTTTGTGCACAACAAGGGGTCAACAATGGGACACAACTACTGGACATAAAATACACACTGTTTACACAATAACTTTTGACCGACACACATATATGTTAATATATCTAATATGTGTTAGGGTGGTCCTTCAAATGGAAAGTCGGAAACCAGGAGAGTCTTCTTGACTAATATAATTAATTCTGTGGGCTGGAGACTTTCAATTTTAAGGACCAACCTACGTGAGGCTAGGGCAATATATATAGTCAATGTGAGGTAAAGTGTGTCGCCAAGGTAACCGGTTAGAACTCGAAGTGGCGATGAGGTCTTAAAATGTATGGGAAGGGTCTTAAAAAAGGTCTTGGAAAGGTTTTACATTAGACTTCAGGATTCCTGCATATACCCTGGATTGAGGAAAACATTCACCAGGAGAGTTTTCTTGACTAGTAGAATTAATTCTGGGGGTTGGAGCTTAGACTTTCCCACTTTCAATTTGTTGTTGGAATTTGAATAAAATTCACCAGGAGAGTTTTCTTGACTATCATAACAAATTCCGGTGGTTGGAGCCTAAAATAAATGAATTTGAAAATGAACATGGCACTAAGGACCACCCTAATGTGTTTATATGTTCATTTGAATTAATTTCTTATTTTAAAGGTGGGGTAGGTAATTCACTTCAGATACGCTTGTTGTTATATTCCATGGAATGCTCTTAACATCCCGATAGCAATGAATATCTGAAGTGCTTTGACAATAAATACATAAAAAAATGTCATCTGTGGAAGCCGTGGTGCTGTAAAAAGCACGACCAATCATCTGAGCCGGCCCGGCTAAAGTACCGTAATCTTCGGACTACAAGGCGCACCTGAATATAAGCCGCAGCAGCTAAATTGAATGATGTGTTCATATATAAGCCGCACTGGACTATAAGCCGCAGGTGTTTTAATGTTTCATTACCATATGTAAGGGTTCGTGCACAGAGGGGATTGTCGGGAAAGAGATGGCTGTTTGAGGAAGCTCCCATTTATTAACATTTCAACAAACAAGTTGCATATTTGCATAACGTATTCAAGTGTTAGCATTTAGTGCAATAGTAGCTACAGAACATGTGCTGTGTAAACTGTACTGTATCACATAGCGTTTCAGACACACACACTTTTCAACTTTCAAACTTAAACGGTGCGCTCCCAGCGCACGTACCAGCAGTGATCTACAGCAGCGGTTTTCAACCAGTGGTACGGGGACAAACTGTCTCGCTCTCGTAATGTCTGTCTGTCTTGCTCTCGTTCTGTCTCTCGTACCACTCTCGGTTCCACTTTTACTTTTGCGCGCTACCTGTGTCACTCTTTTCCGGCCTCCAGCTTTTCCTGCTGGAGCCCGCCGCTTAAAGGTGGGGGGCGCGGAGCGGCCATAGAGCCCATAGAGTTAAAGGTGGTGGACTGTAACCTGTAAAATCCATAGATTTAGGAGGTCCCCTAGTGGCCGTTAGCTGTACAAATCCATAGATTAGCCGCACCGTTACATAAGCCGCAGCGTCGAAAAATGGGAAAAAAGGCGCGGCTTATAGTCCGAAAATTACGGTAACTGGATGGCCTACCTGCCTGTCAGCCTTCCATCAGTGCACAAACTTATCTCGTGCCCTCATTGGTCATGTGCGCGTTCGTGTGTGTTGGAGGAGGGGCTCTGTGAGGAAGTCTGAAGGAGGGGGCAGTTTTTTTTCAAATTCTAGCCCACTCGAGCTGGTTTCTCCATTCTTACCTACCCCACCTTTAATGAGTTTCATTTTGATTTGATCTTTGATTGTATTAATCTCTAATCTGTGTGAAGCTGTCCTGTTTTTCATTCTCACCCTGTTGCTGTTAAAACTACTGCCTAAACTTTATCAAGAGCTGCTTATACTTTAAATACATGAAAAGGAAAATGTAACCCCATGTTGAACTATTTCTTGAAGTGTGTATATACAGTTTAAAGTTTTATGTTTCTCTCATTGTTATACAAGAGGCTGTGTATTACAATATGTAGTTAACAAAAACAAACGGAATCTTGAAGTGTGTGTATACAGAATAGTTTTTTATGTTTCTCTCTGGTTTTTTTACCACTTATTTTTTAGTTTTTGCTCATTTTCTGTGTTTCTTTGTGTCATTGTTTCTTTCTAAATTAAGCGAGGTTATGTTTTAATTACATTTGTATTGTTAATGTTTACTTTCCGGACCCCTCTTCTACAAATATGCTGTGCTAAATGTAACATTAACACAGTACCCTTAAGTACCCCTTACAAAAAAATGTTGAAAGGAAATTTTTCTCACAATGAATTCATAATGATTTTATTGATTGATATGGATTGTATTTTATTTACACATTGGTTAGTTTAATTGGCTATTTTGTTGTGCTTATTTATATTATTTTTGTGGGTTTTTTCTAAGATATACTCGCTTAATTTCTCTCATTTGTATTTCTTTCCAAGTAGACTGGAGTCCTCTGTGGCTTTCTGACCTCTCCTGTCACATTTCTTACTTTTTAAAAATCTGGATTTCATGCAGGCTTATTGTAGTGCAGATTGAACACAATACAACAGAGTCATGTAAACAACAGAGTCATGTAAACAACAATGGACAATAAAAGTGTTTCTTTGTGTTTCTTTGTGTTCACTGTGTGTTTGTTTGCCTCCACCAGGAAGAGACACCAACGTTTTGGTTTACATAAAGAGAAGACTGGCCATGTGCTCAAGAAAGCTCGGCCGAACACGAGAAGCAGTTAAAATGATGAGAGATGTAAGTACACTGACACACACACACACACACTGACACACACACACACACACACACACACACACACACACACACACACACACACACACACACACACACACACACACACACACACACACACACACACACACACACACACACACACACACACACACACACACACACACACACACACACACACACACACACACACACACACACACACACACACACACACACACACACACCCTTGTAGACACATATGTACACACATACACACACACACACACACACACACACACACACACACACACACACCCTTGTAGACACATACACACACATCTACTTTCATATTAGGAGTCGAGTCAGCAGTCTGGCTCTGACCTTTTGTGGTTTTTAAAGCCCCCCAACTCTCACAAACACATACACTTGTAGACACATGTGTAACTCCACACACACACACACACACACACACACACACACACACACACACACACACACACACACACACACACACACACACACACACACACACACACACACACACACACACACACACACACACACACAACATTTAATCATATTAGATGTATTTAATGACTGTAAATGCATAATGATGACCCTAAGCTGTGTGTGCTCACTGTGCATGTGTCGCCCCCTGCTCGGTATTACATGTAACAACAGTTGTGTGTTTTCCAGTTAATGAAGGAGTTCCCTCTCCTCAGTATGTTCAACATCCACGAGAACCTGCTGGAGTCGTTACTAGAGCTCCAGAACTACGCCGACGTCCAGGCCGTTCTGGCCAAGTACGACGGTGAGGGTCCTTAGCGCTCACATTAATGCTTTGAATTACGTTCTGGAAGGAATACAAAAACTTTATTTGGTTTGTAAATTGGTCGTCAATGTTGAACAGAACGGTGGAAGTGATTTCATCAAAGCTAAAACTTAAAGTATTGATTTCCAGATTCAAAAACATAATCGATTCCTTAGAAAAGTCTCACGGTCTTGTCTTCAGAGGTTCAATAAAGCTTTAAGACTGGGTTATGTATTTTGAAATGAAAAATGAATGTAATAATGAATTACTACCACCAAAGCAAAAAGAAATGCTTGAAGCGTAAGGGTCTACTTTGTGAAACGGCCCACATGTGTTATGTAATTGCTGAAGATAGACATGGAGTAGTTGTAGTCGTATACATGCAACAATGACTACTTTTACACGCACACAATATGAAGTATCATATTCCTGATGAGCTGTTCACACGGCGAAGGAAAATAAAGATTCCCAGAATGTTCCTGATCAAATGCAGAAGTCAAAAAAGGACATTTTCAAAGTGTTCCATCTGTTCCTAAAATCCACCTTCTTTTAAAATGACGGCGTTGTGATAAACGATCATATCCAAAAACCTGTTTGTGTACCATTCGCAGAACATACACGGGGCTGTGTATTACAAACTGTAGTAAACAAAAACAAACAATGGAGATGCATATTCTTTCTGAGATGTCTGTATGTCCAAAGATCCTAAAAGCAAAAACATATCGGCATCTCCGACGTGCCTTTATTGGAAGATGCTTCATTTGAATAATATCTAATTGTAATATGTTGTCAAGATGACCCGTGTTAAATCAACGTCATGGCAACAAAGTAGACTATAAGTGTGCATATAAACATAGTTATTGTTCCATTGTAATATACCTGGTGTCTCCACACTAAGAAAGCTTCGTACTGCGCTATGGAATATCTTGATCCTTAGTGTTGGAGTAGTTTGCAAACACAGCTTTGAAACTCAAAGTCTTTATCCTCCCTAGTGTTTCCACCTGTAGCTCCAAAGTCTTTCCTTGTTCACTAACCTCCTCCCTCGTGTCTCCTTGTGTCTCCCCCGCAGATATTAGCTTACCCAAATCTGCAACGATATGCTACACAGCAGCGCTGCTCAAAGCCAGGGCGGTTTCAGACAAGTGAGTATCACTTCCCTCCGTCTCCAACACACACACACACACGCACACACGCACGCACACACGCACACGCACGCACCTGCTCTGCTGATCGTTTACAATGAGAGGAGATAGAAATGTATAGTAAGGGTCCTCAGCTCATAGAAATAGCCGGATGCTAACTGACCTATCATGCAAAATGCACGTTTGTACGTCTTTTCTACATGAATATGTGTCCCCGGTATGGATGGGTACCGAGAACCGGTACTAATTCAATACCGGTACCTGATTGGACGGTATCGGTATACCGTTAAGCCGCTGGACAAACAGTGCTGCTATCGGTATATCTGTTACGTCTACTTCCTTAGTTTAACTTTAAACCATTCTGGTTGGTTGGGAACCCTCATCCCGTGTGATGTATCCGGTTTGAGACCCCTCTGATTGGCCACTGTAAATGCCACTCCTCATCTCTCTCAACAGCGCTCTTATTATTGTTGAGAGACTCCCGCAGGCATGGCGGACAGAGCAAAGCGATCCAAGGTCTGGGTGCACTTAAATACTTAAATGTAGTGGCGATAGTGCAAGGTGCAATCTATGTACTCAATTCGTTGCTTGTAAAGGGGGTGACACAAGCAACTTAATGAAGCATTTGCAAACGAGACACTCGTTGAATCTAAAACGGTGCTAGCGATACTGCTAGTGCTAATAGTGCTAGCGGGCTTCAGCCGCGCCGTGTGTAAATGTAACCTGAGCGAAGGCTCGCAGGCAGGTTAGCTGCTGCGCACGGGTAATATGTTATGTTTACCTGGGTGCAGTCTTGCAGGCACATCGCCTTGTCTTTTTTTAGTTTATTAACACCAAATTATTGAAAAGTATCGATAAGAGTATAGAAAAATACCGATACCGTTAAGCAGTACCAAAATCCTAACGATACCCATCCCTAGTCCCCGGTGTTCCAGGGAACTCACCAAGTGTCAGAAAACACACTGTTCTCACAGAATCAGCCCATGATGCAAAGACAGTGTTAAATTGAGCGAAATGAGGAATGGCTAAAATGCATGATCTGTTTGGTATTTTGAAAAATAAAAAGTATAAATATGCCTTATATAGGTATGGCCCTACACTATATTATTCAAATAAAGCATGATAGGTCCACTTTAACTTGTTGGGCAATTTGCTCAATTAGCACAAGTTGCGTTATTTAGCCAGTGTGGATAATATTTTTTTAATGGTTTGGCCGATTTGGACCATTTTGGAGTGGTTTGGGGCCTTTTTGAGTCAATTCCTGACATTTTCAGGATAAAAATGTCAGTTTTAGCCTGAAAGTGGCCATATTTGTACTCTCTGTGGGCTGATTTGTGAGTAGTGTTAAGACTATTGGATGTAGGGAGCACAAGATGAACATTATTATCTCTACTTTGGACAATTCTTTTAAAAATAATTAGGCAATCTGTCCAACCCAGATGATCAAGAGTCCCCTAAATCTTCCAAATCGACCCAAAATGTATCAAAATCAGCCCACAGATAATTCACATATTGGTATTTTCTGTTGGTAGATTGAAGAAAACAGCCAATTTTGAAACGCGTTTACACTTTCTGTACTCGTGTATATTCCCACTGAGTATTTAAATGTTCCAATAAGTTTCTTTCTCCTTTTATCAGTTTCTGTGTTCATTTTA
>NC_136903.1:5466994-5494610 GCF_949606895.1 Notothenia rossii | reverse complement strand
ATGCGTTCAGGGAGAGGGAGAAAGAGAGGAGAAGAGACAGGAGAGAGAGAGAGGGGGGGAGATCATCCAGCACCCTCAGCCAATGTCAGTCACGAGAAAGAAAGAAAGCCCCACAAACCAGCTCAGGTAGTGTTTCAGAAGAGACAGAGTGGAGCTGGTTATAGAGATGAACCGGGTGTTTGTACCGAACGATTACTTTTACGCACAGTTTGTTTCGTGATGTCACTTTTACGCACGACTTCATGCAGAATAGTGCCATTTATTTGGTGTTCTTATAATAATTAGACGTCAAACTATACTTTATATTAAACGTCATGCCTCCTATACAATTTGTGTGCATTAAATGGTCTTAATGTATTATATATTTACTTAGTAACGTTTTTGCTCAACCAGGGCAACTTCGAATTTACTTTCCTAAAATCTTTTAGGACTTATTGGGCACAATAGTGCCATTTATAATCATAAGTGATTATATGACTGACCAACGTGTTCTCGTAAAGAACTTTCTGCCACCTCAATACACCCGTGTTGCCATTCAAGGCTTCTTTTCTGCTCATTAAGGCCTTGACTTACAGACATTGCCTATTTTCTTCAGCATTTCAGGGGGACAATAGTGACATTTATTGAGTGATTTATGAAAAATAACACATCAAACTAAAGTCATTATTAACTTACTGCATCCTAAAACTATTCATGGGCCCTTGTTTATCTTTTTTTCTTAAATATTTGGTAATTTTTCTGCTCAATGCCTAAAAAGCGAATTTAGTCAAAGCCACTTTGCCTTCTATTTAGTGATATAATGAATAATTAGACTATAAACTGCACTCGTAATGAATTTAGCTAAATCCAAATCATGGGCATATGTTTATCTCACTTCTTATATATTTCGTTTGGTTTATTAAGGCCTACAACGTGGGTTTTACTGAACGATACTTACCTACTTGTTTCCAGGAGGTGACATTCATGAAGTGATATAAATAGTTAGACAGAGGGAACATCCCGCTTCCTAACGTCAATCTGTGCCCCTTCATTTATCTAATCTCTTATATAATCGTTTTCTCATTAAAAACCTAAAACATCGGATTTACTTAAAGAGCCCATTGCCAAAACCAACTCACGCGCAGGTGCCAAATACTTCTGATCCCTAAAGCATGACGCATTTGTTATTTTACAGCCTTATTCAAACCGTCCAACTAATAACTCAGGAATGATGGTTTAAAAAAAGGACAGAGGAATATTACGCGCTGATTCTCCCAAAGCAGCACCTTAAGGTGACGTGTCCATTTCGATTGGATTATCTCTGGAGGGCTTTCTGAAGTCTCCGCACCACTGTCACGCAGCATTTCCTCCATCTTTGATCTGGAGACCCTGAACACATGAGATTAATGCGCAAATTGGATTTTTTTTCCCCCCATGATCCCCGTGGAAGAAAAGCCATAAAACAAGGAGATTTAGCTCTCTGCTGCTCTCAGTCCATTGAACACGACTTCATGTTGTAGCAGTTTGCATTAGAAATCCAATTTAATCGGAGTAATTTGTTCACTGCTGTACCAAATCGCATTAAGGCTGCTCCTCACTGTATTCCAGTGCATGCAACAGGAAGGGAAAGTCAATTTAACATCACCAACACGTCAGTTAATGGATTAAAGAGCCTTAAACTGTTAGTGAAAACATGCAACATGTGAAGTAAAGCGAGCTAAATCTTGAAGGCAAAACATATTATCATCTTGTGTTTCAATTTCTGGACTCCTAAACGGTTACACAACTGAGTCTGAACATCTTAGGTTGCGTCTTTAATGATTTTTACTTGGCCAATATGTTTTTTTTTTAACAATGTCAAAGCAATTAGATTTCAAAAATTGGATCAAAAATGAAGTTTTTTTTTTTACAAATGAGCTTATTGGATTTCTACCAGACGGTTAGATGAGATCAATGTCACTCGTGTTTGTTCGTTAGGGATTCAGCTGGAGTCAGCAAGCAATTAGCTTAGCTTAGCATAAAGACTGGAAGCAGGGGGAATCTGCTAGCCTGGATTTACTTGCCTAATTTTCAATAATGGCACTTATTTTGTGAATTATGAAATATTACGCATCAAACTAAACTCAAAATGAACTTCCTGCAGCCTAAAACTTTGTGTAGGCACCTTTTAATATTTGTTCTTAGCCTATATATTTTTAACTTTTCTGCAGATTAATGCTCAAACGTCAAATTTAGTCAAAGACACTTACCTATTTTAGGACTTCTTGGGCAACATTAGTGCTATTTATTTGGTGAAAGTATGAATTATTAGACTGCAGCCTGGCTGTCCACATATTACACATGCAACTAACATCTTTAAAGTTCACTTATTGACACAATGCATCTCCTTTCATACCTCACCTTAAATCAGATATAGGTCTGTGTACAGACTTTTGGAAAACATTGAGCTGGTGTGCAGGGCCGTTTCTTCCTATAGGCGGACTATGCGGGGGCATAGGGCCCCCGCGGCCACTAAGGGGCCCCCAAGCTGAACGTTTTTTAATTTTTTTATTCATCCGAAAAACAAAAAAAGTTTAACTCATACACAAAAAGATGAACAAAATTAGTAGAAGCGGGAGGGCTGAAGCATAGCTTGTGAAAAGTAGCCCTCCTGTGCATCATCCTAATACAGCGGCATTATCACGTCAAAAACGTATAGAAAGGAAGGAGTATAAAGAAAACAGGAGAAAGAATTATATATATACAGTATATAAGAAAACTAGATATAGGGTCATTTTCTGCACATGTCAATAGCCGTTTCAACTATCTTTTTTTGGAAATTAAAATACTATATTTTAATTTATACATAGGTACACATGTACTTGGCAAATGAATAATAATAATAATAATATATGCATAATTGCATATAAACATTGTGAACACTTATTTTCAAGTGACTTTTTTTACATTCATATGTTCACGCTGTGGTTTGGAAATGCTTTTGAATGTTATTGGGCATTTTCTTATGGAAAATGTTGTGCATAATCAGTACTGTTTTAAGCTGTACTATCTCAACACATTTTAATAGATGAGTTTTTTTTTAAATATGGGAGTTGTGTGTTCATATTTACCAACACCACAGACTATTCGTAATACTTTTTTTTGGGATGTTATTATTTTTTGTAGATTTGTTGAGTACGTGTTTCCCCCATATTTCGGAGCAGTAGTAAAGGTAAGGGAGAAATAGACTGTTATAAAGAGTATCTTTTCTTCAAGAATGTTCTTAGTATGATACAAAATACCTATTGTTTTTGACGGTTTAGTCTGTGCATAATTTATATGGTGCTTCCAATTGAGTTTTTCGTCAACAAGCAGCCCTAAAAATGTACAATGTACCAACTTTTTCTATCTCTGTATTGCAAATCCGTATAATGCAGTCATTTCTACTCTCAGACTTTGTATTGAATAACATGTCATTTGTTTTGGCCACATTAAGGGATAATTTATTAACTGCAAACCAGTTACATAGTATTTTTAATTCTGCATTCACAATTTTAACAAGATCGCCAAGATTATGATGAGAGCAGAGAATTCAAAGTTCAGGTTCAGCCTCAATATATTTGGGGAGAATTAAAATGAGCCGTCTTTATTTGTAGACAGCCAAGTCCCCTCCTGTGTTCGCGGTGGCGTTTTTATAGGTACAAAAGTGGTGGGGCACAAAAAACGTAGATGTCTATATATACGCTTCTGCAGTGAGGTTCATGGCTGGTGAGGCACTGGCACTGACTCTTCAGGTTTACAAATATTATATTTTGACCTACATCAAAATATATTATTTTTTTGTCTGATGCTTCGATTCATTTTAAACAGACCGTTCAACAAAAGGATACCCCAAAAAATTATTTTATCATTTAAATATTGAATTGTTCTCTCTTAGTAAGATCCCATTTTCAATAAAACTGCGGTCCACTTGGCTATCCTTCTGGACAAACATCTCTATTTCTTTTTTGTAAAAGTCCTCCTTATCTTCTTGTAGTTTCAAAAGTCTATCATAAATCTAATCGATAGATTTATGATTAGAAAATTATAAAAGTAGGGTAGACATATGGATATTATCCGGCTGAACAAAACGTGCATTTATCTAACAGGTACGTTTCCCACAGATCTTATTTTGAGCTATTTTCTAAAATCCCATGGAGAAATATCATTGCTTTTTTGTGGAGGGAAGCCATGCGCAGCTTACTTCCTGGTTTTAGGACGCGTCTCTCTCTCCTCTTCACACACCACACTTTTCGCGGCACACATACTTACAGCCAATCAGCTCTGAATTATGTGAGATGACGTATGGTGGGGATGGCAGCACTCTGCCCCTATGGTCATTATTTTTTTACCACACACATTAAATTGAAAAATACTCTGAGCATGCGCAGTGAAGTTTTTACAGTCACCATTGACTTAGACCCATGACTTTAACAGGGAGAGGGAGAGGGAGGGGCATGATCGGGTTTTGTCCCACATGGCTCTAAACAGCTCAATAGGCACACACTGTAGACACTAATTAGAAGAACACAGACTAAAACAGCAATGTACACACAAATCAGATGATTAACCATGATCTTCAAATATATTTTGTTATTTATTTTTTGCATTTTTTTGTAATCATTATTTGTAATACTTTCTGCTGACACTAGGTGGGGCTGACTAAACTGCAATGATAGCAAAACTGTGGCTTGGGTTTTTGGGGTAATAAAGTCCAAATCATCGTTGGGCTGTCTGAGGAAGTCTGAGGAAGATGAAAAATGGAAATTAAACATTGTTGAGAAAATGCTGCATCTCTTGCATTTATTGACATCAAGGAGCCTTATTGTTTACTTTTTAATATCATTTTTTGTAATTTTCAATTGCTTGTTTTTCGTGAAATTAGCCTGTTTTCCTATTAAAGTGTAACAGATTGATGCATCTCCACAGATCATCTTAAAGGCTTCGGAACCCAGCCCCATTGTAGTTTAAAAAACTGTCAAAATTAGGGCCCCCAAACAGCATCTTGCATAGGGCCCCCAAAAAGCTAGAAACGGCCCTGCTGGTGTGGAACTGAACGGTTCACTGATGGCAGCTCCAGCTCATTATTCATCGCAGAGACATGAGGTTGATATACATCTTATTTCACTCTGAACAGAAAAGGTATACCCATATTTATCCAAAAATGCTAATATGACGCATTAAGTACTTTAAATGGCTCAGACCGTGCATAACTCGTTTTCCAGTTCAAAATAATGCAGGTTTCTGCTCATGAAATGGATCCACTCCTGATTTGAATGTGTTTTCTCTTGGCCCGTGGTACACCCTTCAAATACTACACCTTTTTGATGAAAATTGGGCCGGTTGTTTTTCCGTATCAATGCAGATAAACAGACCAGCCAACCAAAAACATAATCTCCTTAAATAATATCATCTTGTCTGAAAATGGTCACATTCACAATTTAAAAATCAAATTCAACGAGTCTTTTCATTGAAAACAAACTTTAGATTTTAATCATACATTTAAACTTTGTAATCGTTTCTCAAAAGAAACTTTAATTTAAAGTCTTTGAAAACAAAGAAAGACTCAGAACTAAAAAGACAAGACAGAGAAAGTAGAAAATGAGAGCAACCGCACAAATAAAAAAAAACATGTCTCGTCAAAACACTTTCATAAATCAGTCTTTTATAATCCAGTTACTCACCGACCGTCATCAGAAACTAAACACTATGATGACTAACGTGATACACATGCTGTTGAACACACACTCCTGCTGTTGAACACACACTCTTGTTGAACACACACTCTTGTTCAACACACTCTTGTTGTTGAACACACACACTCTTGCTGTTGAACACACACTCTTGTTGTTGAACACACACTCTTGCTGTTGAACACACACTCTTGTTGTTGAACACACACTCTTGTTGTTGAACACACACACTCTTGTTGTTGAACACACACACTCTTGTTGTTGAACACACACACTCTTGTTGTTGAACACACACTCTTGTTGTACACACACTCTTGTTGTACACACACTCTTGTTGAACACACACTCTTGTTGAACACACACTCTTGTTGAACACACACTCTTGTTGAACACACACTCTTGTTGAACACACACTCTTGTTGAACACACACTTGTTGTTGAACACACACTCTTGTTGTTGAACACACACTCTTGTTGTTGAACACACACTCTTGTTGTTGAACACACACTCTTGTTGTTGAACACACACTCTTGTTGTTGAACACACACTCTTGTTGTTGAACACACACTCTTGTTGTTGAACACACACTCTTGTTGTTGAACACACACTCTTGTTGTTGAACACACACTCTTGTTGTTTAATAGACACTCTTGTTGTTTAATACACACTCCTGTTCAGATGCAGCAACAGCAGCAGGACGGACGCTCCCAGCGCGCTCAGTGCGACTCCGGACAGGAAACGCTTCCTCCTGATGCTGAGCTGAGGAAGCGGACTGAAAAGTTCAACTTCCTCCATCTGAGGAAGAGGAGGAGGAGGAAGAGGAGGAGAGGTTTGCATGAGAGAAAGCACAACAAATTAACACTTTTCTAATTAATTCAGTCAATTCAAGTAGAAAACATTTTCTATCTAGCCCAATAACTTCTGTACATAACAAGCTTGAAATCTACCCTTCATATTACACACACACACACACACACACACACACACACACACACACACACACACACACACACACACACACACACACACACACACACACACACACACACACACACACACACACACACACACACACACACACACACACACACACACACACACACACACACACACACACACACACACACACACACACACACACACACACACACACACACACACACACACACACACACTTTAAGGGATGAGCTGCCAACAAATTCTATGAAACCTTGTGGAGCTGTATTGATTTTGTTAACTGAACTTATGAGGCGATACACCTCACCTCTAGTGAGTGGCCCAGGCCGTCAGTGAAAACGGTTTGGACACCCCTGGTCTAACCCTAATCTAGATGATGGCAGTTTATTGGTCAGACTGGGAAACGTCATCTCCGTTTGTATTTTTCCAGGAATCAGAAAACACAGACCCGTTTCGAGAGGAACGTCTGGTCCCATCTCAACGACACAGAGTGACTCGCACACCTGAGTCACCAACACTTCCTGTGTCAAATCCTCCAGGATTCATCAACTTCTGGCCAAGTCACGGAGCAGTAATGCTGTCTGTGAACTCTCTCAGAGCTACACCGAACGCTCACATTTCTTCCAGTAAATATGACGTGTGTGGTTTGGCACCGAGACAGACTTTCTAGTTTCCTGGACATCACTAGTGAGCATGTTGTTGGTGTGAATGACCGGAAGGCCTTTTTCCCACAGGACCTAAATGCAGCACGGGTGCCATCTCTAAAGACAGTATTACTTATTCAAAACACAGTTAAACACACCTTTTCTACATGGGGCTGGGTATCATAAAATGGAATGGATATTACTAGATATTCGATGTTTAAAAATGCAACATGTTTGATTTGTTTTTGTCGTCTCCAAACACACATTACATGTTAGACCCTTTTATCCAAAGCGACTTACAGACTCAATACTGTGGGCAATCCCCACAGGAGCAATTTGGGGTGAAGTGTCTCAGGGACACAACAACATGCTGACTGCAGTGGGGTTTGAACCTGTGCTCCACCTGATCCCAACACCAACCCACTGCGCCACACGCCTCCCCCACACACAGCTAACAGTATCAGCGTAACAGTGAAACAAACACGGATATCAACTGGGAATTTACGCTGAAGTCCCTGCTTAAATATATATATACAAATATGATGTACACACACACACACACTGCACGGCTACATGACTACACACACACAGCTACACACACACACACAGCTACATGACTGAACACACACACACACACACACACACACACACACACACACACACACACACACACACACACACACACACACACACACACACACACACACACACACACACACACACACACACACACACACACACACACACACACACACACACACACACACACACACACACACACACACACACACACACACACACTGTAATGGCATCAAGCGTTTCCTCTTGCCACTATAGAGCGGGGTTGACGACACGCAATCCAAAACAATAAGCAACCGAAGGTTTTCATTCAAAAAGATGTAATTTATTAACAACAAAGTATTGACTTAAATAGTCTCAAAATAACAAATCTTTAAACAATATTTCGGCGGTATGCTTTCCTATATAAACTAAACTATACTTTGTTTGCAGTCCAATTTTCAACACTAGTTTCTGTCGGCAATTTGCGGTCAAAAAACTGTTCCGCTCCCCGTCTCATCAGGACTCCGAGCACGCCGGCTGTCCTCAATTACCTCACTTAAATACACACCGGAAGGTACACGGAAACAGATCATATTTACGATATCAAATTAAACAATCACTTCATCAAAACATATTCACCACGGCAATATAAATCATTTTCCATCATTAAATCATTTATCAAATTATGAATCGAAATAATAACTTTGTGGCTCTAACACACACGTTTTCTCCCTTTAACGTTCTCTCCCTCGACCCCTCACACACTGGGCAGGATCGATGATCATTTGCAGGTAGTGGTCCCTAATTGACCACCACGATAAGTTGTTACTTTTGTTAAATGAACATCCTTGTGCTTTGGCACTCATGTTTACATCACTAACGTTCCTAAAGCACACTTCTGGGTTCCCGTCTGGTTTCATACTCCCACTTGTTCCCTCAATAACAAGCATGTATCAAAGTGGACACTAGATGGCAGTAACGAGCATCATCTCCATTACTTGAAATCTTGTTTCAGTGCAACATAAAATAAGTACCAAAAATATATATATTTCATTTGTTGTGTGTGTATCCCGGGCTGTGAGCCAGTGGTTCCAAATGGACTCCATTGGCCGTCAGATTCTTGTCTGACACACGAGGATCCCCCATACCTGAAGTACAACTAATGAGACACACACACCCACCCACCCACCCACCCACCCACACCCACTTCTAACCCGCCTCTTCAGCTCCCTCCGTACCTCCACCTCTCCGTTTTCGCCCCTCTTAAACTCCCTCACCTCGCCAATCTGCGTCCTCTCTCTCCCCCCGACCCCCCCCACCACCACACCCTCAACTTCCCATGTGCCCCGTCACCTTTCTCCCCCCCCCCCCCCCCCCCAAACCCTCCCGCCTCATCGTCTTGGTGCTGACAGCTCGATGTCACAGCGGCGCTGACTTATGGGCTGTGAGGATTCTGCCCTGTCAGGAACGACTCTCTCCTCTTGACACACACACACACACACACACACACACACACACACACACACACACACACACACACACACACACACACACACACACACACACACACACACACACACACACACACACACACACACACACACACACACACACACACACACACACACACACACACACACACACAGTCAGGTGCACACATGCAGTCACTCCCGCACATACCTGTTGGAGCTCGTCAGGATTCATATATAGCAACATGTAAGACACACACTATGTTCTGCACCTTTTTTAATCCTCAGCAGTAAGAGGCTCTCAGAGAGGAATTCAGATTGACTTTGTGAATGTGTTTCAGCCTGAACGATGTTATAAACGGTTAAAAATATATAAAAGACACCATCTATCAGATTATCAGGCATGTATCCAAATCATTGTCAATGTTGATAAGCGATTTGTGAAGTTTGTTATACCGGCATCAACTTGAACATTACGAACAGTTGCAGAATAATGAGCTCAGCTGTCTGTGAGAGTGTGTGTGTATCATTATACGGAGCTAAGCAAATTGTATTACAATATATAAAGTCTAAATAATGATTTGCTTGTAATACATTTGTTGTTTCCTGCACAAACATAAAAAGAAAATAACATGGAACACATATTTATATTATTATACGCCGCCAAGTTCAAAATATATTTGCAAATCAATCTAAAATCTCCCTGTTTGCGTTTTAAACGAACAGTAAGGTGTGTGTGTGTGTGTGTGTGTGTGTGTGTGTGTGTGTGTGTGTGTGTGTGTGTGTGTGTGTGTGTGTGTGTGTGTGTGTGTGTGTGTGTGTGTGTACCTCGCAGAGAATGCTCCGGAGGCAGGTGATCTCCTTCTGCAGGTCTCTGGTCTGGATCACCAGCTGGTTGCAGACGGCCTGCGCCTCCCTCTTCGGGTCCAGAGAGAAGACCAGCTGCACGGAGACACAGTTCACGTTAGTAAATATAGAATAATATATCTGCTAACAAAGCTACAGAGACATTAGCAGACAGAGGAGGTTCATCACATGCGTGTACAGAATTAAGTGTGGGGATATTGCAATTCAATCTGGATTCTTTGAGATGTTTACTTGTGCTTTACGTTACTGGTTTAAGTGCTCCGAGAAGGATTCACATGGGCACCTTCAACTTAGTTAGAATTAATGCTGTCAAAATTATCGCGTTAACGGCGGTAATTAATTTTTTGAATGAATTGCGTTCAAATATTTTACGCATTTAACGCATGCACAGAATAGCCTGCCCCATACATCCTACCAGTGGCAGCGCCAGGGTATGGCTGGGCTACAGCCATACCAAGAAATGGCTCCACCATGAAAAATGATGTTAAAGTAAGCAAAATAATGTCTGCCAACTCTCGCGGAGTAAATTGCACAGACAGCAGTTAGTAAGATTGATTTCAGTAGCCACTTGTCTGGAAATACTGAAGACCAGAAACGGTTTTGAAAACTTTTGTCACGTAGTGATCGTCTTCTCAATAGAACATCTTTGATAATGTCTTCTGGCCAATCAGAATCAAGATAACGGCGTGGTGTTGTTGCAGAAAGTCCAGACGGAGAATACTTTTGCTGTAGTACATCTCTATAAACATCGATACATTACGTGTTGATAGAAATCAACACGTAATGAAATAAGACCCCACGGTTTGATGATTGATAGGTGTGTGGGCTGTCTTTCATTTTGACACACAGAACAATGTTATAATAAACATACATGCATACTGTATGTTAAATGGATATATCCGCCTTCTTTCATTATCTTTCCATTCCCACAACAATATACATAAAGAAATGGCATATTTTGGACATAGTTCGAATGGTGATTAATCTGATTAATTAATTTTTAAGCTGTGATTAATCTGATTAAAAATTGTAATCGTTTGACAGCCCTAGTTAGAATATAACGTCAACATGCCTTTATTGGCCACTAAGCTGCTGGTGACCTTCTACTGCTCTACCATCGAGAGCCTACTGACACACTGCATCACAGTGTGGTACTCCAGCTGCACTGAGGCCGACAGGATGAGGCTCCAGAGAGTCTTAAAAGCAGCACAGAGGATCGTCGGCTGCCCCCTCCCTGATGGACATTTAAACCCCCGCTGCCTCAGTAGAGCCAAACACATTATCAAGGAAAGCTCACACCCCGGCTTTCACCTGTTCAACCTGCTGCCCTCCGCCAGGCGCTACAGGTCTATCACATCCAAAACAAACAGACTCAAAGACAGTTTTTTCCCTCGCTCTTAACACCTGAAAGTCATACCTCTTAATCATCCTGCATGTGAAATAAATGGGACTCTGTACATATATACATTATTATTATTATTATTATAAATACATACCTACTATTATTTATTATATTATAGATTTTATTTGTATACCCTGGAAATAATTACTGCACTTTATTCCTTGTTCCTAAGTATGTATGCTGCGTGTTGTCTTATGTTGTGATGTTTTTTGAAAGGGAGAAGCATTTATTAATCTGATTGTACATGTATAATGACATTAAACGATTCTATTCTGTTGTAAGCTCTGTGGTAAAATATTAGGGCTGTCCCGAATAAACATTTTCGGGCTCCGGATATTCGGAAGTAATCAGCAGCGAACCGCTTCAACACGTGTATTTTGGTTTATTCACGGCATTCATTTTGTTATTCTACAGTATTGTTGTTTTATAGTTATTTGTTAATGTATACAACCAATTTGTGTTCTTTGAAATTGAAAATGATATCGCATTGTGTTTGTTACTTTCGTTGCAGTTGTATATGTCTTCAGTGTAATTTGGCTTGGCTTCCTATTTTTTACGTACATGCTTTTATTTTGAAGGAGAGTTAGCGCTGTTGACAGGAAGTTGTTGTTGCTATGGAAACAACGTGACGGAGATTAACGGAGAAAAGTAATATCTACATATAAAGACGGAGAAAGTAAACAATAAAGTGTATGGTGAAGTGTTAGCACCCCCCGAAGAGGCACAAGCTCTTACGTTGATATTGGAGATTTCAATAAATTCAGAAAAAAAACAGAAGAAAATAAAATTCTGATATTCGGGTACAGCCCTATAAAATACAATCTTTTTATTTTACTTGGAGAAACAATGAGGTAGAGACATCATTTACAGTGTAGCCGGATAAAAAAAACTGAACCTAGGGACCAGAAAAACCCAAAGAAAAACTAATATCAATAACTAACGGATAAAGAAATTGGAATATAAGGCAAATTAATCATTTACAAAAAGAATGGCTGGAAGGGACATTTAAAAAAGGACGTTGAAGCAGCTGCACAATGAGAAAAGTTACCCATCCAACTTTGTAAAAAACAGGTAGCCCCTGCTTTATGAATTATAAAAGTGTTTGATGATGAATATGTTTCCAGTGCACCACTACAGACAGACTCACCTGAGAGGCTTGGCGGGGGAATCTCCCGTTGACGTCCTGAATCGTCTCCGTCAGGTAACAGCACTGCTGCCTCACGCTGATTAGGAAGTTATGCAGATCCTCACTCCTGCAAAACAGACAACAAACAATGAAGTACATAAACTTTTTTTATTTTTTTGATGCAAGTGCAACAGGAAATGAGTTTCTCACCACCTTTGTTTCTCACTTCGTAAAGTCGGCACTTTATTTAACGTGTTTTTGGTTAAACGCCTGATGAACACAAGCTTAAGAGATATCTAAGTTTAGTTTTACCACATATAAGTCAGTCAATTCCCAACCCATTGATGCCCGAAGCTTCTATGTGCCAATAAAATGGCGGTTGCAAAGAAGTTGTCTAAATGAGACAACTAAACGTCATTAGCCACCTTTAGCTTAGCGGTGGTGACGTGAAGTCATGTGACTGTTTTGTAGTTCCTTTATAGCCCAACATTAGCCTCCTCTTGCTTAGCGGTGGTGACGTGAAGTCATGTGACCGTGCTGTAGTTCCTTTATAGCCCAACTTTAGCCTCCTCTTGCTTAGCGGTGGTGACGTGAAGTCATGTGACCGTGCTGTAGTTCCTTTATAGCCCAACATTAGCCTCCTTTAGCTTAGCGGTGGTGACGTGAAGTCATGTGACCGTGCTGTAGTTCCTTTATAGCCCAACATTAGCCTCCTTTAGCTTAGCTGTGGTGACGTGAAGTCATGTGACCGTGCTGTAGTTCCTTTATAGCCCAACATTAGCCGCCTTTAGCTTAGCGGTGGTGACGTGAAGTCAAGTGACCGTGCTGTAGTTCCTTTATAGCCCAACATTAGCCTCCATTAGCTTAGCGGTGGTGACGTGAAGTCATGTGACCGTGCTGTAGTTCCTTTATAGCCCAACATTAGCCTCCTCTTGCTTAGCGGTGGTGACGTGAAGTCATGTGACCGTGCTGTAGTTCCTTTATAGCCCAACATTAGCCTCCTCTTGCTTAGCGGTGGTGACGTGAAGTCATGTGACCGTGCTGTAGTTCCTTTATAGCCCAACATTAGCCTCCTCTTGCTTAGCGGTGGTGACGTGAAGTCATGTGACCGTGCTGTAGTTCCTTTATAGCCCAACATTAGCCTCCTCTTGCTTAGCGGTGGTGACGTGAAGTCATGTGACCGTGCTGTAGTTCCTTTATAGCCCAACATTAGCCTCCTCTTGCTTAGCGGTGGTGACGTGAAGTCATGTGACCGTGCTGTAGTTCCTTTATAGCCCAACATTAGCCTCCTCTTGCTTAGCGGTGGTGACGTGAAGTCATGTGACCGTGCTGTAGTTCCTTTATAGCCCAACATTAGCGTCCTTTAGCTTAGCGGTGGTGACGTGAAGTCATGTGACCGTGCTGTAGTTCCTTTATAGCCCAACATTAGCCTCCTTTAGCTTAGCTGTGGTGACGTGAAGTCATGTGACCGTGCTGTAGTTCCTTTATAGCCCAACATTAGCCTCCTTTAGCTTAGCGGTGGTGACGTGAAGTCATGTGACCGTGCTGTAGTTCCTTTATAGCCCAACATTAGCCTCCTCTTGCTTAGCGGTGGTGACGTGAAGTCATGTGACCGTGCTGTAGTTCCTTTATAGCCCAACATTAGCCTCCTCTTGCTTAGCGGTGGTGACGTGAAGTCATGTGACCGTGCTGTAGTTCCTTTATAGCCCAACATTAGCCTCCTTTAGCTTAGCGGTGGTGACGTGAAGTCATGTGACCGTGCTGTAGTTCCTTTATAGCCCAACATTAGCCTCCTTTAGCTTAGCTGTGGTGACGTGAAGTCATGTGACCGTGCTGTAGTTCCTTTATAGCCCAACATTAGCCGCCTTTAGCTTAGCGGTGGTGACGTGAAGTCAAGTGACCGTGCTGTAGTTCCTTTATAGCCCAACATTAGCCTCCATTAGCTTAGCGGTGGTGACGTGAAGTCATGTGACCGTGCTGTAGTTCCTTTATAGCCCAACATTAGCCTCCTCTTGCTTAGCGGTGGTGACGTGAAGTCATGTGACCGTGCTGTAGTTCCTTTATAGCCCAACATTAGCCTCCTCTTGCTTAGCGGTGGTGACGTGAAGTCATGTGACCGTGCTGTAGTTCCTTTATAGCCCAACATTAGCGTCCTTTAGCTTAGCGGTGGTGACGTGAAGTCATGTGACCGTGCTGTAGTTCCTTTATAGCCCAACATTAGCCTCCTTTAGCTTAGCTGTGGTGACGTGAAGTCATGTGACCGTGCTGTAGTTCCTTTATAGCCCAACATTAGCCTCCTTTAGCTTAGCGGTGGTGACGTGAAGTCATGTGACCGTGCTGTAGTTCCTTTATAGCCCAACATTAGCCTCCTCTTGCTTAGCGGTGGTGACGTGAAGTCATGTGACCGTGCTGTAGTTCCTTTATAGCCCAACATTAGCCTCCTCTTGCTTAGCGGTGGTGACGTGAAGTCATGTGACCGTGCTGTAGTTCCTTTATAGCCCAACATTAGCCTCCTTTAGCTTAGCGCTGGTGACGTGAAGTCATGTGACCGTGCTGTAGTTCCTTTATAGCCCAACATTAGCCTCCTTTAGCTTAGCTGTGGTGACGTGAAGTCATGTGACCGTGCTGTAGTTCCTTTATAGCCCAACATTAGCCGCCTTTAGCTTAGCGGTGGTGACGTGAAGTCAAGTGACCGTGCTGTAGTTCCTTTATAGCCCAACATTAGCCTCCATTAGCTTAGCGGTGGTGACGTGAAGTCATGTGACCGTGCTGTAGTTCCTTTATAGCCCAACATTAGCCTCCTTTAGCTTAGCTGTGGTGACGTGAAGTCATGTGACCGTGCTGTAGTTCCTTTATAGCCCAACATTAGCCGCCTTTAGCTTAGCGGTGGTGACGTGAAGTCAAGTGACCGTGCTGTAGTTCCTTTATAGCCCAACATTAGCCTCCATTAGCTTAGCGGTGGTGACGTGAAGTCATGTGACCGTGCTGTAGTTCCTTTATAGCCCAACATTAGCCTCCTCTTGCTTAGCGGTGGTGACGTGAAGTCATGTGACCGTGCTGTAGTTCCTTTATAGCCCAACATTAGCCTCCTCTTGCTTAGCGGTGGTGACGTGAAGTCATGTGACCGTGCTGTAGTTCCTTTATAGCCCAACATTAGCCTCCTCTTGCTTAGCGGTGGTGACGTGAAGTCATGTGACCGTGCTGTAGTTCCTTTATAGCCCAACATTAGCCTCCTCTTGCTTAGCGGTGGTGACGTGAAGTCATGTGACCGTGCTGTAGTTCCTTTATAGCCCAACATTAGCCTCCTCTTGCTTAGCGGTGGTGACGTGAAGTCATGTGACCGTGCTGTAGTTCCTTTATAGCCCAACATTAGCCTCCTCTTGCTTAGCGGTGGTGACGTGAAGTCATGTGACCGTGCTGTAGTTCCTTTATAGCCCAACATTAGCGTCCTTTAGCTTAGCGGTGGTGACGTGAAGTCATGTGACCGTGCTGTAGTTCCTTTATAGCCCAACATTAGCCTCCTTTAGCTTAGCTGTGGTGACGTGAAGTCATGTGACCGTGCTGTAGTTCCTTTATAGCCCAACATTAGCCTCCTTTAGCTTAGCGGTGGTGACGTGAAGTCATGTGACCGTGCTGTAGTTCCTTTATAGCCCAACATTAGCCTCCTCTTGCTTAGCGGTGGTGACGTGAAGTCATGTGACCGTGCTGTAGTTCCTTTATAGCCCAACATTAGCCTCCTCTTGCTTAGCGGTGGTGACGTGAAGTCATGTGACCGTGCTGTAGTTCCTTTATAGCCCAACATTAGCCTCCTCTTGCTTAGCGGTGGTGACGTGAAGTCATGTGACCGTGCTGTAGTTCCTTTATAGCCCAACATTAGCCTCCTTTAGCTTAGCGGTGGTGACGTGAAGTCATGTGACCGTGCTGTAGTTCCTTTATAGCCCAACATTAGCCTCCTTTAGCTTAGCTGTGGTGACGTGAAGTCATGTGACCGTGCTGTAGTTCCTTTATAGCCCAACATTAGCCGCCTTTAGCTTAGCGGTGGTGACGTGAAGTCAAGTGACCGTGCTGTAGTTCCTTTATAGCCCAACATTAGCCTCCATTAGCTTAGCGGTGGTGACGTGAAGTCATGTGACCGTGCTGTAGTTCCTTTATAGCCCAACATTAGCCTCCTCTTGCTTAGCGGTGGTGACGTGAAGTCATGTGACCGTGCTGTAGTTCCTTTATAGCCCAAAATTAGCCTCCTCTTGCTTAGCGGTGGTGACGTGAAGTCATGTGACCGTGCTGTAGTTCCTTTATAGCCCAACATTAGCGTCCTTTAGCTTAGCGGTGGTGACGTGAAGTCATGTGACCGTGCTGTAGTTCCTTTATAGCCCAACATTAGCCTCCTTTAGCTTAGCTGTGGTGACGTGAAGTCATGTGACCGTGCTGTAGTTCCTTTATAGCCCAACATTAGCCTCCTTTAGCTTAGCGGTGGTGACGTGAAGTCATGTGACCGTGCTGTAGTTCCTTTATAGCCCAACATTAGCCTCCTCTTGCTTAGCGGTGGTGACGTGAAGTCATGTGACCGTGCTGTAGTTCCTTTATAGCCCAACATTAGCCTCCTCTTGCTTAGCGGTGGTGACGTGAAGTCATGTGACCGTGCTGTAGTTCCTTTATAGCCCAACATTAGCCTCCTTTAGCTTAGCGCTGGTGACGTGAAGTCATGTGACCGTGCTGTAGTTCCTTTATAGCCCAACATTAGCCTCCTTTAGCTTAGCTGTGGTGACGTGAAGTCATGTGACCGTGCTGTAGTTCCTTTATAGCCCAACATTAGCCGCCTTTAGCTTAGCGGTGGTGACGTGAAGTCAAGTGACCGTGCTGTAGTTCCTTTATAGCCCAACATTAGCCTCCATTAGCTTAGCGGTGGTGACGTGAAGTCATGTGACCGTGCTGTAGTTCCTTTATAGCCCAACATTAGCCTCCTCTTGCTTAGCGGTGGTGACGTGAAGTCATGTGACCGTGCTGTAGTTCCTTTATAGCCCAACATTAGCCTCCTCTTGCTTAGCGGTGGTGACGTGAAGTCATGTGACCGTGCTGTAGTTCCTTTATAGCCCAACATTAGCGTCCTTTAGCTTAGCGGTGGTGACGTGAAGTCATGTGACCGTGCTGTAGTTCCTTTATAGCCCAACATTAGCCTCCTTTAGCTTAGCTGTGGTGACGTGAAGTCATGTGACCGTGCTGTAGTTCCTTTATAGCCCAACATTAGCCTCCTTTAGCTTAGCGGTGGTAACGTGAAGTCATGTGACCGTGCTGTAGTTCCTTTATAGCCCAACATTAGCCACCTTTAGCTTAGCGGTGATGACGTGAAGTCATGTGACCGTGCTGTAGTTCCTTTATAGCCCAACATTAGCCACCTTTAGCTTAGCGGTGGTGACGTGAAGTCATGTGACCGTGCTGTAGTTCCTTTATAGCCCAACATTAGCCTCCTTTAGCTTAGCTGTGGTGACGTGAAGTCATGTGACCGTGCTGTAGTTCCTTTATAGCCCAACATTAGCCTCCTTTAGCTTAGCGGTGGTGACGTGAAGTCATGTGACCGTGCTGTAGTTCCTTTATAGCCCAACATTAGCCTCCTTTAGCTTAGCTGTGGTGACGTGAAGTCATGTGACCGTGCTGTAGTTCCTTTATAGCCCAACATTAGCCTCCTTTAGCTTAGCGGTGATGACGTGAAGTCATGTGACCGTGCTGTAGTTCCTTTATAGCCCAACATTAGCCACCTTTAGCTTAGCGGTGGTGACGTGAAGTCATGTGACCGTGCTGTAGTTCCTTTATAGCCCAACATTAGCCTCCTTTAGCTTAGCTGTGGTGACGTGAAGTCATGTGACCGTGCTGTAGTTCCTTTATAGCCCAACATTAGCCTCCTTTAGCTTAGCGGTGGTGACGTGAAGTCATGTGACCGTGCTGTAGTTCCTTTATAGCCCAACATTAGCCTCCTTTAGCTTAGCTGTGGTGACGTGAAGTCATGTGACCGTGCTGTAGTTCCTTTATAGCCCAACATTAGCCACCTTTAGCTTAGTTCCTTTTAAGACATTAACTGTTTCCTTCAGGTGATTGCATTTAAACTTCACAGATTGTTTTGATATGTGGAGATGGTCCTGCTGAACAAAACAGGCTTTTTTCTGCAATATTTATATTATATATGGAAAAATCCCATAGCTTTTTGTCTAGGGAGCCCTTGTGATGCTATCTTCCAGGTTGGCCTACAAAAATGTCACCACTCTTTCGCAGTTCTTTCAATTGAGATTACAATTTCGGTCTGCAGAAAACAGTAATTTACATAACTGATGTGGCACAATGTGAACTCATCGGACATGTCCCAGACGTTTTGGAGCTTTAAAGCGGAGGTCAGAAGGTTCTTCTTTAAAAACGGAGCCCTAATTAGACGTCCTCGTATAAAAACAAGGCAAGGCCTGCTGAAGATGCCCACCACTGACAGTCAGACAGATTAATAGTGTTCACATTCTCCATTCCCCCCTCTCCAAACCGTAGTAAACCCAGCAGGTGGTCGAGCCCAACGCTGTCCTCCCTCCCTGAAAAACATCCACCTTAAACGATGGTTATTCATATTCATCCGACTCTTCCCATCCCCTGGTGCTGTGGGATATTGATATAGGTCTTATCTTAAATGCTACATTTCCCGTGGTGAGGGGACAGCTCCTCACACTCTGTCAGAGGGCCGAGTAAACACTGTCAGTCCTCCGCCTGCTGTTAGTTTATCTAGGGAGCGGAGAGTGATGATGGGCCCCCGGTGGGAACATCGTAGAATGGGTTGTAGATGCAAAGGAACATCATGTTTTCTACGATCGCTGATAGTGGATGCATGTATGCCACTTTGTCAGGGAACTGTATTTATCCAGGGAATGCTATTTGCCATTTTTCCACCAGCAAGTGCCATTTCATAGCGGATGATGGGAACGGGATGCATGTTTATTCACTGCACTAATGTGTGGTGGTTCAGTCACGTCATTTTTATAAACGTTCTTAGGACGTGGTTGTCCTGTTTTTTTGTTTGCAGGATAAATAGGATGAAATAAAGATATTTAAAGGGGACCTATCATGCAAAATGCACTTTTGTACTTCTTTTATACATGAATATGTGTCCCCGGTGTTCCAGGGAACTCACCAAGTGTCAGAAAACACAACCCTCTCTATTTTCCTCCATACCCAAATCTCTTAAAAAGGGGCTGCAACGGATCTGATACAGACTGATCCAGATTTGAACACTTCTATGACGTCACAGAAGTGGCGCTACGGCTATTGGGCCAACTCCACCAATCAGGAGGAGACAGCCACGGACATTGCCGTTGGAAAGCGCTGGAGGCGCTGTAGTACATATGCCAGGCCTGTAGATGGTGCTGTTCTCACAGAATCAGCCCATGATGCAAAGACAGTGTTAAATTGAGCGAAATGAGGAATGGCTAAAATGCATGATCTGTTTGGTATTTTGAAAAATAAAAAGTATAAATATGCCTTATATAGGTATGGTCCTACACTATATTATTCAAATATAGCATCATAGGTCCACTTTAAATAGCGGATGAAAGGTGTCCAGTTGTCCTGCAGGTGCGTAATGATGAAAAAGATGGCCCCTAATACAGCGGAATAACTCGATGGCTTGGATGTGCTGAGTTTTTTTAACACTCTGCTAACTCTGCCACATGACGCCTCTAGATCGAGCCAGAATAGCTAACGGGGCTTCACAATACCTGACTAATTTGACAGTCTTTTAGGTTCAACAAATGTCCTTCTTCAAGCTACTCCAAGACGAAGGATTTTGCTTATGAAACACAAAAGGCTTTGTCTTTAGCATTTACCCTCACTTTTCGGGACATTCGGGATTGTGGGAAACGGTATTTCGATCTCTGTCTGTACACACAAACTGAAAGATTGACAATAAAGTTGACTTGTTGGATTTCTGTCAAACAAGTGGAGGCTTCCCTAGAAAAACCAGTCCCACTGTAGCACTGAGTTAATTATCTTATTATTAATATTTCTAACTGTTAGCATGCGTTACATTTTTATCCTCCAGGCCTATTTTCTCTACAGGTCCCTGACATGTCAAGAAGTTATTTGCAGGACTAATTTTCCAGCGTGAAATAATGATCCCAATAGAGGAGACCTGTCCGTGTTGAAGCCATCCATCCCTCTCATTTAAAATCCCCTCTCTCTCTATTGGACGGTGTCTCTCTCCGTCCTGCAGAGGAGTCGTGACGTGATGGGGTGCGCTGCGATGTCTTTGTTTGGCCTCTGCCACCGGCTCTACTTTCTCATCGCCTCTCACCCTACAAATCATTACAGCTGCGCTTAAACCATTAGCGCCTGGCTCAGGGCTGGGAGAAGGAGAAGTGAGGGTGGGATTACGGAGCGAGGACAGCGAGATGCTCCTGATGGACGACTTCACGCAGAGGAGGACAGATCGGCATTACGGGGAGATGGAGGAGGGCTGGATGCGGGGGAGGGTTAAAGGTGTGCGGCTGACAAGTGTTTAAAGTTTTGCTACTATAGTCAGCTTTGTTTTTGGCTCAGCGCAGTGTTTGTGGACGACTCTGTCTTTGCATCTGACAGATAATACGACATGTTCTAGCAGACTGAAACAAGGATGTTCACTGTAAAGCAAGAGGTGGAATTTAACTAATTAAACTTAGTCAAAGTACTGTACTTAAGAAGTATTTTAACGTACTGTACTATTTCAACACTATGTGCAATATAAATATCATTACCATTACAGAACACTCGCTGCTATCTAACGTGTGCAATATTATTAATATTAATAATGTGCTATGATAACGTGTAATTATGTGTCTGCCACTACCTTTTTGCTACTGGTAATATTTACATTAATGATGTGACCGTCTATGTTTCACTGCACTGTTGGTGTACAGTGTTATTATTATGCTGCTGTGTTTACTGTAAGTCTGGAACAACAATTTCCTTCGGGATAAATAAAGTCTTATCTTATTCCACTATATTTCAGAGGGAAGTATTGTACTTTTGAAATGCACTGTAGTACATTTATCAACCCTCATAGTTACTAGTCGCTTTGTTTCTATATAAAAATAAATTACATGATATGATCCAGTAAAGTATTACCTCTATTTCTTTAAGTATTTAAGACATACTAGCCAACCTTGAGACCTCAGAAATCGGGAGCATTTCAAATGCGGTGCGCCCAGAGGCTTTTTAGTGGCCGCGTCACCGGGATGCCAGGTGTGGTTCTCACGGGAGGAGGAAGCGTGTGTGCGGCGAATGCGGGTATTCAGCGGGATATTTAAGTTTCCTCAGCATGTGTATATATGTTCAAATGCAACGGGGGAAGTAACTGAAAGTAACCGTATGTGGATATTGCATCGACCAACCTGGAAGCACGTCTCCGTGGAGAGGACGCGCACAGATAGAGAGATTCTCTCCAACACAGGGTGAGATCGCTCCTTTGTGCCACGCCGATCATCGTGTTTTCCTTTTCTGTGGATTATAACCTAAATAGGCCTACAAACATTTCCGTGTTTTGCTGCCGACGGGCGCAGGAGCAACAGCCTTTTTTTCAATGAACTATAGTGGCCTGGATTAGGCAGAAAAGATCATTTTGGTTTATCGCCGAGCTGACTTTGTGTTGAGTTTTGTTTGTGTTTTGCTTGGCTGGAAAACTGTCAATATAATTGATTATTACATGGTTTAGTTGAATACTCGATTCTGATTGGTCAATTCAGAACACGTGATACGTTGTTAATCCAGAACAGACAGACCGCTGTCAAGGACTTATTGACCGTTGTTAAGGACGCTCACATCTGCACAAAGAAGTCTGTTCGATTTAACTGTATACAGTTTGGCCGAAAAGCAAAGTGCATGCAGGTTACTTTTCTAACTGACAAGACAAGAGCGACAAGAAAACAGCGGAGAAGTAACGGGCAGAAATCCTCCTTTTTACGCAGCGGTCCAGACATAGACATCAAACGGCGACACATATTCAGTTGCCAGTTCCTTTGGCATTAGGGCAGGGATATCTAGATACTTTCCAAGGGTTGACATAATGAATTGTGCTACTTTTAAAGCAAGCAGCGATGTTTTCAAATCTGTAATCAAAAAGCTCCTCAAAAACGCTATTGCCGTTGCTACGTTAGTTCAAACAGAAACAACGGACTATTTTTCTTAGTGGATGCATGTCAATTTAAATCAATACATACAACTATTTTTTAAATCAATAAAATCATTTTCTAAATCCACAAAAGCATTTCAATTAATATTGGGAGTCATGTCGTTACTTTGTTGAGAATGTGGCCATGTAATAAGCGGGATAATGTGCAGCGACTTGGTCATTATGGGGAAAAGAACACCTTCATGTCGATCTAGATCCCTCCGCGTCGGGCTCCTGATCAGCCTGTCGGCGCACATTATCCCTTACATAACGTATAAAACCTGTCTTTGTTTATTTTGTGAATGTGTGGATGGAGACAGTAATACACTTCCATGGGGACTATTTTGTGGAAAGAGTAGATTTTCCGATTATCAGTTCTATTTTGCCTTTAATATATTATTTCATATCAAGAACCCCTTGTGCGTTTATTTAACACAGCTATTTTTGATAGTTGATCGTGACATACTTGACCCATCTTTCCTCAAAGATATGGAAGATATTCCATCGTGAGTTATTATCTTTTAGCCCATTCCTTGTAATTTGTCTGATGATCGCTATTCTAATAACCAGAAATAGATAGGAATCTTTATTTTGTATTTCCTCAGGTGTTTTCCCCAGTAATAGGGATAATGAGTTTTTGTTGAGAGAAATGTCAAAGATATTGGACTTTTCTCTTAAAACTGTTTCCCAGAAGTCTCCCAGCTGCGCCTGCAGTGCATTATGGGATACCTTACCCACTTTCTGCAGGTCCGGGGAAGCTGATTGTGTCCAAGTCCACTTTGTCCAGATGCATCTGCTGCACAGCACTCAGCACTTTCTGCTGGACCTCCGGGTCTGTGATGCCCACCTGACAGAAACAAGTATGTTCTCATGTTGTACGTTCAGAGAAATCATCAAACTGTATGATACATATACCTGTTTCTAAAGCTGCAGGAAGCTTTCAAGGCTTTATTGAGCTTAAGATTTAACACAAGGCAAACTGCATACATCAAAAGGAAATATATTAATGAGTCATTTCTAACATGTTTGTTTGTTATTTACCATGACGTCTGACAAACTTCTGGACAAGAATGTAACTTCTGTCAGTTATTAAAAAAGCAAACTTTGTAAAAGACATGCACCAATTGCAACAGGCTTTTCCCCTGATAAATAAGATCAGATGTGATTTATTGATCCCAAATTGGGATTGTGTTACCTTGCAGCAGCATAAAAACAAGGCAGTGCACATGAGAAGACATTTGAAGAGTAGAAATAAACAATTTTAAAATGTAAACATCTCAAAATAGAAATAAAACGGTCTTAAAAGTGGAAAATATACAAGTTGACCGTAACCCTGATGGTCTGACAAAGTTGCTAAATGTGTTGCTTTTTAGGAATAAAGTTGCTAAGAGGGACCAGAAAGTTGCTTTCTAGGAATAAAGTTACTAAGAGGGACTGGACAGTTGTTTCTAGGAATAAAGTTACTAAGAGGGACTGGAAAGTTACTAAATGTGCTGCTCTCTAGGAATAAAGTTACTAAGAGGGACCGGCAAGTTGCTCTCTAGGAATAATAAAGTTGCTTAGAGGGACTGGAAAGTTGCTAAATGTGTTGCTTTCTAGGAATAAAGTTGCTAAGAGAGACTGGAAAGTTGCTTTTTAGGAATAAAGTTGCTAAGAGGGACTGGAAAGTTGCTCAATGTGTTGCTTTCTAGGAATAAGGTTGCTAAGAGAGACTGGAAAGTTGCTTTTTAGGAATAAAGTTGCTAAGAGGGACTGGAAAGTTGCTAAATGTGTTGCTTTCTAGGAATAAAGTTGCTAAGAGAGACTGGAAAGTTGCTTTTTAGGAATACAGTTGCTAAGAGGGACTGGAAAGTTGCTCAATGTGTTGCTTTCTAGGAATAAGGTTGCTAAGAGAGACTGGAAAGTTGCTTTTTAGGAATAAAGTTGCTAAGAGGGACTGGAAAGTTGCTAAATGTGTTGCTTTCTAGGAATAAAGTTGCTAAGAGAGACTGGAAAGTTGCTTTTTAGGAATAAAGTTACTAAGAGGGATTGGAAAGTTGCTAAACCTAGCGAGAAAGTGGCTAATTTGGAGCACAACGTACACAAAAAAGGAGGCGACCTGCATGTAAATCGGACCACAAGCTGAAAATACATTTAAGAATCTCAACATGGTGATAATAACCCAAATGTGTGCCATATCAGGTGCACCAAACACTCCCTTTTCATTTATTTACCACTTACGACACATATCAGGTCGGTTAAAGTCTACAGAAGTCTAGTTTATCTAAAGAATGATCCTAGAAAACCGACAGACGAACTTTCACTCTACCTTCTCCAGGTCCTGCTTCTCCATGGTCAACAGGTAGCTCCAGGTGATGTCATTCTCCTGTGTGTGTGTGTGAGTGTGTGTGTGTGTGTGTGTGTGTGTGTGTGTGTGTGTGTGTGTGTGTGTGTGTGTGTGTGTGTGTGTGTGTGTGTGTGTGTGTGTGTGTGTGTGTGTGTGTGTGTGTGTGTGTGTGTGTGTGTGTGTGTGTGTGTGTGTGTGTGTGTGGAAAGGAAATAGATGGGTGTGAAAGTGGAAACACCGACCGAATCAAAACTTGTGCGTCTGAAACAGATGTGCCTGCATGAGGTTTTGAAAAACAATCTACCTGCACCCGTCAAACCCGACCTCATTTATCAGAGCGGCTCTAAAACTGACCCTCAGTTTGAATCCAGCTCAAAGCAACACAGTGGATCCATTATGGAGTCAAATATGTAAACCCGTCTTCTCGTGACAGGTTCCAAAGCAAATGTCAGTCTGCCATTAACGCAGCTGTGCTTCCTCATATTTAGGATCACAGCATCTCACCCGTGGATCTAATACTGTAACAGAATATTATCTGTGATCAACGTGTGGGAATGGAAGAGACGAGGGAACAGATAGGAGGCAGAGTGCGCTCATTTTAGGCCCGCACGATAACCCACATTTAATAGAAATAGCATAATGGGTGATAGGGGTGGGAATCACCTGGCTCCCCACGATACGATACTTAAGCCACGATACGGTAGTATTGCGATTCTACGATATGCTAAGTATTGCGATACGATATATTGCAGATCACATCGGTCACATCCATGTCCGTCTTCCCCTCCTGGTTAAAACATGTATTTGCAATATGAATAGTTTATGTAAAAAAACCAATTTGTTTTTATTTGAACCTGAAAAGGAGATGGCATTGTTTTTGTTACTTTCATTGCAATTGTATTCATGTCTTAACGTAACTTCCTGTTTTATATACGACCATCTTTCGGAGGGATATGCTACAGTTTACATACCATTTAAAAAAAAAAAGTTTATATTATAAAATATCAATACTTGGCGTCCGTGTATCGATACAACATCGCCACGCAAGGTATCGCAATACTATGCTGTATTGATTATTTCCCCCACCCCTAATGGATGAGTACATTTTCAAATATCAAGAAACAAGATGTTTGCTCAAGGCTAAAAATGTGTTAAAATACAATTTTGGATAAAGTATTGTGGAGCTGCAGAGATCTCTCCGCCTACAAATCTTACTCTGCAGACTAAACAACACTTATTTGTTTAGTTTAAATCCCCTTTAGACAATAGAGAGGCGAAGTCCCTCCCTTTCCGGGGAGCTCCATGGGACCTTACTTCGGAAAAAGTATGCATTGAAGTCAATGGAGAGAAAAAAGTTATCTTTCGATCCCGTTTGAATTGTGCCACGAATTACACATATGATGTTTGTCAATTTAAAAGATAATTTTGCAAGTCAAAAAATTCAAATGTGTCGTAAAACTGTGAAGTAACACTTTTTTGTGTGAAAGCGCTCAATGAACTACATATCCCGTCTCACACCACACACCAAGGAGGCCGTCACGTTGGCACATTTCACTTATTTCTTTCAGAATGAGGCGGAAAGTATTAAAAGAGGTGAAAATCACTCCAAGTCTGGGCATGTTGAGAGCTGTGCATACACACAAGGGGAGTTAGTCGGTTCCGTAAGAGCCAGCATGCGGGACCGGGATTCTGGGATTTGTAGTCTTTCTAGTTGCGTATTTTTCTTAGTCTTATATTTCAACAGTTTTACGACAAACTGTGACTTTTTAAGATCGACAAACATCATATGTGTAATTTGTGGCACAATTCAAACGGGATCGAAAGATAATCTTTCTCTCTCCATTGACTTCAATACATACTTTTTACGAAATAAGGTCCCATGGAGCTCCCCCGGAAAGGGAGGGACTTCGCCTCTCTATCACACCATCATCATATAATATATGTTTTAATGGGAATACGAATAAAGTAAAGAAAAAAACGCTCCATCCCTTCAAAATCGTGAACAATCATATATCATGTATCTCATCATATCGTAAGTGCAATATCAGTGAAAAATAGTCACAACATCCCCTGCTCAATTTAGAGATGAATACATATTTTATAAACACATTGATATATATGACTTCAGGCATTCAGTACTTACAGTCATGATGTCGGAGAGGTGGCCGAGATTAAGGCCGTGAAGGAAGAGCTCAAGGTCATCGAGCTTGGTTACGCTGAAGAGCAGAGAGGCAACTTTTAGCAAATTAATGACAGATATGTCATCAATAAAAAACTACAAATATAGAATTGTCCAAAGCATGACCCGGCTGAGAGTAGACATGCACTGAAACTATGTAAATAGAGAAGTGTAGGTTTTTCAAAATGCACATTTTTCATAAAAACAGAGCAGGGCTGCACGACAT